>NC_064567.1:33788234-33908234 GCF_937001465.1 Orcinus orca
CCCCAGCCAGCTATGTTTCAAAGGAGAGCTTAAAGAACAACTTATTTACCAAAGCAATAAAGAATGTGCTTGTGACAAGGGTAACAGAATTCAAACAGAGAGTTTTGGTGGATGATCTCTGGAGGCCAGGGCTGGTGATAGAGATGATGTTACAGAACTGGACTTCCTGACAACAGTGGAGATACTAAGCAGTTACTACTAGAAGGAAGCTGGGAGCAATTATTGTGATGTGTAGCAAAGTTGGTGTAGTAACCAGAGCAGTAGGACCTGCAAAGAGCACAGTGCTCTTAGGGGCAAGGTTGTTGAACAGCCAACAAGAATGATGCTTAATTTATATAACTGAGAGAAATCAAGGATAGCTGATCAGGAGGCTGAAAACCTGCCTTAATGAAAAGGCACAAGCTCTTGCCGATTTTCAGACTTGAGTTGGAGCTCAGACCCAGAATCCACTGACTGAAGAAGCCGTGTCCCACAAGGAAGGAATCTGTAACCCATGACAAGTGTATATGGAAATGATTCTCTCAGTTCTTCACAAGGCATCCAGAGCCATTTACTCAGGTCACTGTACACTGGGGAAACAAGAAAACAAGATATTTTGAGGACTGTTGGACACAGGGTCTGAATACACATTGATTTCCAACGATCTGAGGCATTATAATGGGTCCCCTGCTGGAGTGGGGGCATATGTAGGTCAGATAATAAACGGAGCTCTGTCATATATCTGACTCACAGTGGGTCTACTAGGTATATGAACCCACCTCATGTTTATTTCCTAATTCTCCAAATGTATAACTTGGTAGTTGTCAGAATCCTCACTTTGGGTCCTTGGCTTATGTGTGGGGTTAGAGCTATCCTAATGGGAAATGCCAAGAGGATACTTTTATATCCTAGACATCACCCCCTTGGCCAAAATAGTAAATTAAAAGTATATTGCATTTTTGGAGAGTGGCAAAGATTAGTGCCACATCTTAAGACTTAGAGGGGTGGTGGTAATCATGCCTCATTTAACACACCACTCTGACTTCTACAATAACCAGCCGGGTCATGGCAGACAAAAGGACGGCTGTAAACTCAAATGCAGCTGCTGTGCCATATGTGGTATTTTGTTGCACCAGTTGTAGCTGCTGTACTATATACTGTATGTGGTATTCTTCCTAGAGTAGATTAACACAGCCTCAGATACATGATATGTAGTCATTGATTTGGTGAATGTGTTCTTTTCTTTATCACCATCAGGAAAGAGAATGAGATAGAAATAGTATCTGTATTAGTCTGCTCAGCTGCCATAACAAAATACCACAGACTGGATGACTTAAACAACAGAAATTTATCTTTTCACAGTTCTGGGGGCTGGAAGACCAAGATCAGGGTTTCAGTAGGGTTAGTTTCTGGTGACACCTTTCTTCCTAACTCTTTTCACTGTGTTCTCACATGGCTTTTCCTCTGTGTGTGCACACTCCTGGTGTCTTTTTCTCTTCTTATAAGGACACCAGTCCTATTGGATCAGAGCCGTATCCTTATGACCTGGTTTAACTTTAGTTACCTCCTTAAAGGCCCTATCTCCAAATACAGTCAAAACATGGATTTTGGGAGGACACAATTCAGCCCATAGTAGTAGCCATTTATGATCTTTCCCCAAGGCTATGTTAAGACTTCCGTCCTTTGTTGTAAAATAGTCTGATGGGTTCTGAACTGTCTTCACATTCTACAGAGAAAGACACTAGTTAACTATATGAAGTGCATCATATTAATTAGACCTGACTATCAAGAAATCACGAGTACGTTGGAGGCCCATGCATGGTAAGCACATGTGCTTGAAAGGTTAGGAGGTAAACCTTACAAAAGGATCCACCACATCGATGAGATGTTTAGGGATCCCTGGTGTAGGGCATGGCAGGACATCCCCCCTAATAAAGCACAAATTATTGCATTTTTCATTGCTAGGAAGGAAGCACAATGCTTGATAGGCTTTTTTCGTAAGGTTCAGAAGGCATAAAATTCCACACTTGTGGAATATTGTTCCAACCAACGTGTTAGGTGACACAGATGGTTGCCTTCTTTGAATGGAGCCCGGAGCAGAAAAGTGGTCTGCAGCATATCCAGGCTGTGGTGCAAGAAGCCTTGCTGCTTGGACCATATGGCCTTTGTGTTATTGGAGGTGTCTTCGGTGACAAAAGTTACCATGTAGACTTCATGGCAAGTTACAGTAGGAGAATCACAATGTAGATCTCTAGGATCTGGAGCAGCACTGTGCCATCTGCATCAGAAAACTATGAACTATTAGAAAAACATCTGGAATGCTAGTGGACCATAGTAGAGATGGAGCATTTAACTGTAGGGTATCGAGTGTTCATGCAGCCTGAACTGTCCAACATGAGCTGGAGTTTTCTCAGACACACACAGTGAAAAGGACCAGAAGTAATCCATTTTACATTGGTAGTGATGCATTAGAGGTTGTGCACAAGCAGGGCTAAAACACACAAGTAAGCTAAATGAGCCTGTGGCCCAAAAACCTATATCATCATCATCGCCTCTGCACAAGTGCTTTTTCCTCAGTTCATATCCATGACAGCATAGGGGAGGGAGGTTCCTTATTACCAGCTGATGGAGGCAGAAAAAGGCGTGTATGCAAAGTAGAAAATGGATTGCTGCTCAACTTCAGCCCCAGTCACAGGTGGACTGGAAGACAGTGCTGATGAGAAGTCATCACTGGGCAGAGCTTTGGTTGGAGAATTGTGTAATTCACTTTGTGGGAAAAAAAGAAGTAACTTGAGATTTAAAAAAGTATTCATGGTATATGCTCAGTAGTGCACAGTGTTCATTGAAGCACTATTTACAATAGCCAGGACATGGAGCCAACCTAAATGTCCACTGACAGATGAATGGATAAAGAAGATGTGGCACATATACACAATGGAATATTACTCAGCCATAAAAAGAAACGAAACTGAGTTATTTGTAGTGAGGTGGGTGGACCTAGAGCCTGTCATATAGAGTGAAGTAAGTCAGAAAGAGAAAGATGAATACCATATGCTAACACACATATATGGAATCTAAAAAAAAAAAAAGGTACTGATGAACCTAGTCGTGGGGCAGGAATAAAGACATAGAGAATGGACTTGAGGACATGGGAGGGGAGGGGGAAGCTGGGGCGAAGTGAGAGTAGCATCGACATATATACACTACCAAATGTAAAACAGATAGCTAGTGGGAAGCTGCTTCATAGCACAGGGAGATCAGCTCGGTGCTTTGCGATGACCTAGAGAGGTGGGATAGGGAGGGTGGGAGGGAGGCTCAAGAGGGAGGGGATATGGGGACATATATATACATATGGCTGATTCACTTTGTTGTACAACAGAAGCTAAGACAGTATTGTGAAGCAGTTATACTCCAATAAAGATCTATTAAAAAATATTCATGGACTTATGAGCAGAGGCAAATGACTTTGCTGGTTGGTCAGTAGCCTAAAGGGAGAAAAAGAAATTTTGGGACATAGAGGACTAGGAGAGAGCCTGGAGATGGATCTTTGGGAATGTGTATAAAGTGTAAAGATTTTGGCATCATATGCTAATGCTCACCAGAGAGTATCCATACGTAAGAGGACTAAACAAGCAAGTAGACAAAATTACTTGCCAGTCCACATTAGCCAGCCTCTGTCATTATCAGTATTCCCCAGTGCTTGTGCAATGGGATCAAGAATGGAGTAGCAATAGAAGTGGGTGTGGAGGATAAGCTTGGGGTCAGGAGTGTGGGATCACACTCACCAAGGGTGATATAGTTTCTTGTGCTTATTAAAGTATAATCTATTAAGAAGAAAATAATACAATATTGAGATCTTGATATAGTTCCAGCCCTCAAGGAAATCAACAAGCCTCTTTGTAGCAAGTGATTATAATAGAACACTTAGAACACTTCTACCATGGAAGGGGCAGGGTTTATTTAGTCTGGAATTGACATATCTTCTGCATATGTGTTTATCTTTCCTATAATGTCACCTCCCATTATATAAGGCCTCACAAGGTGTTTGATCCACTGACAGGATTCCACGTAATATCTCCTTAGAGTAAGGGATTACAAAGAATGTATAACAGTGAGCATGTAACCACGTGATTCAGTGGTCCTTTATATACAGCCAATCTGATAGAGTGATGGTACCACCTTTGAAGGGGCAGCTAAGGTATTGTCTTATAGATGATACCTGCAAAGATGGGTATCCATCCTCAAGAATGTAGTATAATTCCTAAATCAGCAATCATTATTTAATGTGGTGTCCCAGTAGGTAGATGTAAGGTTTCTCTTATATGACAGAGGCAGAGAAGAATACACATGGCACCCAGTTGATCCACCGACAGACCCACTTTTCTGTCTAAATTTGATGGTAAATGGACAAGTGCACCAGCCACAGCCTGAGAAGAGCATTATGAAAAGAATCTAGAATTTTTGGGATGAGGGTCTGGGTCACTCCACCATGTATGTCACCTAGACCAGCAGTAGTGCTGGCTGAGAATGAGGGGGATCTAGAATGGGTAGTAGAGGAAAAAGACAATAAGTACAAGTTGTAGCCTTGGGATCCTTTCCAGTGACAGGGACTATATTTCATCCCACTAACTGTTGTCTTAAGTTTCCCCAGAAAAGAGGGCAACCATAATCTTGGAGATGGGGTTTCCAGATGGGATGAACTTACTATATAAAGCAAATGGGTTTGAGTGGTACAAGAGGTAGCCTGTAGTTTAGTAAATGCTCTGATGTGTCTGCCAGATCCCTCTTCAGGACTTAGGCACTAATTCCTCCAGCTGTGGGGAATATCAGCTGCAGAAAGCTTTCTAGGGAATTACTGTTGGGTGATGGAAGATGCCTCACACAAGTTTTTACCCGGAGGGAAAACTGCACCGAATGTCCAAACTATCCCATGTAGGGAACAGAGACTTAATCCACCAATTTAAGTCCACTTAGCATGGCCACCGTAAGTCTACAGCTCCCTGTAAAATGGACTGATGCTTTATTTCCCCCAACTGCATTGCAGTTCAACTAATCCTTCTCCCCAGTCATGCTTCCCTTACTTCCTTACAGGTTTTGTTTCTAAAATGACTTTCTGGTAAACTTTCTGCATGTATTCTCCTCAGAGTGTGTTTCCTTATGAACCCAAATGAAGACACTGATAATCGCATTCAAACAACAAATCATTTAGCTTTGCTTGATTGGGGTCTTATTATGAATGTATTCTTACAGTTGGCATTCCTTTGTGCCTTCTTTCATTTAATATCATATTACTGAGATTCATCAATTTTGATACATATAATATTTCATTTATTTTCACTGCTGTATAGTACCCAAAGAATGTGTATACTGCAATTTATTTATTATTTCTTCTATTGATGGATATTTGGTTGTTTCCATTTTTATTTTGATATTATAAACAATGATACTAGAAGTATTTTTGTACCTGTGTTTTGGTGTACATAAGAGTTTCTATAGAGTATTGTAACACTCATTTTGCTTGAAGAACAATAATTTTGGGTTCAGATTGACAAGCAAACTATGAAACCCAATAGGTTTCACCCATCATCAAATATATGCAGATTTTAGAAAAGATAAAGGCAGCCAACAAAGCATATATAGAAACAGGATAGCAGAGACCCCATTACTTTCAGAAGTTGCTTCCCATGCTGTTAGTCAGTTTGTACTAAGAGAACATGTAGTTAGAGAAGATGAGGCTGAATGTATGTGGACCACTTAAGATCATGATAACCATCAGATTTGAGTCCCATCATCATTTATACCTTGATAGTCGTGTAACCCCCTAAGTGATATGTGACTGTTTCATCCTTTTGTGCAGCTGCATGTCAGTTGTCTAATCTCAATGACCACGTGCTTTGCTTAGTACGTAGCAATGTCATCAGGACAGTTTTTCACCCTGGACCCTGTTACTTTTATATATTCCTTGTGTTAGTGTTGCAAGGGATTTGAATAAGGGTCAAAACTTCCCCCATCACTGATGCTGAAGGAAAGACTACAATCCAGCTATTCACACAGTCCACACATATACATAAAAGTAGAATTGCTAGGCCATGATGTATGTGCATGTTGATCTTTGTAGGTGCTACCAAACTTTCCCAAAGTGAATATGCCAATTTGCATTTTCACCAGGACTGGATGAGGCTTCTTTTGCTTTACATCTTTGCCAACTCTGGGATCATCAGACTTCTTAATTTTGCCACTTGAATGGATATACAGTATTATTTTCCTATAGTTTGAATTTTCACTTACCATTACTTATCAGTAATTAAGTTGAGCAGCTTTTCATATGTTGATAATGCTGTGTTTTCTCAATGTGGAATGTCTGTTCATATTTTTTGCCCATTTCTCTATATGATTATTTGTCTGCTTATTGATTTTCAGTTATTTACATTTTAGCAATACTGATCCTTTATCAGTGTGCAATTTGTATTTTTCCTGTTTTATCATGTTTATTTTAAACTCTTGTGGAGTTTATAGTCATACTCTGTGGTTTGTGTTTAGGGTCATGTTTAATAAATGCTTTTCTATCCCAAAGACATAAAGATGTTCCCATGTGGATTTATAGAAGGTTTTAATCCATTTGTATTTGACTTTGGTATTTTGATGTGTGCATGAGGTAGTGATACTATATACAACACAACACACACACACACACACAGATTGTCCCCATATAATTTTGTGACTGGCACATCCTTTCACCACCAGACGGTGATGTTCATTTTATCCTGTGCCATATATCAAGTTTCGTATGTAGTGGAATTTGTTGATAGAGTTTGAGGTATCATATAATTTTTTTATGTTTTAATCTATAGATTAACTACTTTCTACTTTTGAATTGAACTCAAATGGGTCATATTATCCTTTTTGTACATTATTCAAATTAATTTGGTAGTATTTTGTTTAGGAATTTTTCACCTGTGTTCATGAGTGGGACAGGCCTATAGCTTTCCTAACTTGTATTATCCTTGATTAATTTGACTATCTAAATAATGCAAGCTTCATGAAAAGAGTGTTTCACCCAGAATAGCCATAACATGTAAATAGAAAACCTGCATAACCTTGGGTATGGTAGTGACTTTTTAGATACAACATCAAAGGCATGATCTGTGAAAGAAAAATTGTTAAGCTGGATTTCATTAAAACTTAAAACTTCTGCTTTGCAAAAGACAGTATCAAGAGAATGAGAAGACAAGCTATAGATTGCAAGAAAATATTTGCCAAAGACACATGTGATAAAAAGACTGTTATCTAAAATGACAAAGAACTGTTAAAACTCAACAATAAGAAAACAACCTACTAAAAAATGGACCAGAAGACATTAACACCAAAGACATTATCACCAAAGAAGATGTACGGATAGCAAATAAGTATATGAAAAGATGCTCCACATCATATGTCTTTAGGAAAATGCAAATTAAAACAATGATGAGGTACCATTAAACACCTATTAGAATGCCCCACATATGGAACACTGACAACACCAAGTACTGGAGAGGACATAGAGCAATTGGAACACCCATTTATTGTTGGGAATGCAAAATAGTGCATCGACTTTTTGAAGATAATTTGGTGGTTTCTTCTATAACTAAACGTACTTTTGCCATATGATCTAGCACTGCTTGGTATTTCCCCAAAGGAGATGAAAACTTATGTCCACACAAAGACTTGCATATGAATGTTTATAGTAGCTTTATTAGTAATTGCCAAAACTTGGAAGTAACCAAGATGACCTTCAGTAGGTGCCTAGATAAATAAACTGTGGTACATCCAAACAATGGAATAGTATTCAGCACTAAAAAGAAATGAGGTATCAAGCCATGAAAAGACATGGAGGAAGTGTAAATGCATATCACTAGGTGAATGAAGCCAATCTGAAAAGGCTAACTGTATGATTCCATCTATATGACATTCTGGAAAAGGCAAAACTGTGGAGTCAGTAAAAAGATCAGTGGTTGCCACAGGCTGGGGAGGATGAATAGGAGAGCATAGAGGATATTTAGGGCAGGATCTTCCCTTCAGTTTTGCTTCAGCCTAAAACTACTCTAAAAAATGAAGTCTTAATAAAAAATTTAAAAGGAGTGTTTTCTTTTTGCAGGGGGTGATGTGGAAATAGAGAAGCATCTACGTTTTGTTATGTTAGACCTCTGTGTGTGTGTATCAGGGGAAGGAGAGGGAAGAGGATCTTAAACTATGAATTCAGTATCTCTAATTTTTTTATTACAAGGTTATTAAGGTTTTCTACTTTCCCTAAATCAATACAGCAAGTTTTATTTTTCCAGGAATTTATCTACTCTATATTTCCAAGTTTATTGGAATAATTTTGTGTAAGATAGCCTCAGAGTATCTTTTAGTTCTTGCATTTTGCATGTAAGGTAATTGTACAGACCTTGCATTTCCTATCAAAGACTCTCACTCAAAATTTTTACTTAATAAAATTTATAATCAAAATAAATATTTTAATTAACCTAATTAACTGTACTTTCAAAGAAACCTATAAAGGAATAATACTAATTTATCCATTAATAATAATTATTATTATTCATAATTTTGTGTAAATTTTAACTCAATATTGTTTTTAGTACATACCATACACTCCTAATCCCGGAATATAAGAATTTAAAAATAAAACTAAAAACTTTGAGAACAATGTTGGCAGATGCCAACTGATGTCTACTAGTAGTAAAAAAGAAGAGAGTTTTGCCAAATTCCAGTGACTTTTGTGGTAAATATGCTCGTTAGGGACACAAATACAACCAAATGTGTGGAAGAAGTTGCATGTCTCTCACAGTTTTATAAAGGGCTGTTCGTATCTCTTTCTTCTCACACTAGCCACAGGCAAATTTCTCTGAGCCCAAACTAAAGCATTTACTATTCTGTTGGAGTCCCAGAAGGTATCCATTCTGAGACACAAAAAAGATCTTAGAAAATTCCTCCTCCTGATTTATTCTTCATGTCAATTACTTGTGGAAAACCAATTTTATTTCAATTCTCAGTGGAATCAAAACAAATAAAACAACATTTAACCACAGAAATGTTGGTATTATATATTGCTAACAACAGAGGAAATATTGAATGGAAACTGTACTTACAAATTGCGTGCCTCTGCTTTTTTCCGTGCCCTTTAGAGCCAGTTGATTTATCAGTTAACAAAATATACTTCACTCAAACTAATGTTTTGAAATTATTTTTAGAAAAGAAACACTAAAGTTTTTTGATGCATGAGAATATAAATGCACTGTGAAAAAATTCAGGTTGGTGGCTTACAGATAGACATTCTTAGCTATGCATGTGTTACTTTGCTTGTCCTTCCCTCATTGCCTATATAAAAATGATGTGTAATAAAGTTCTAAAAAAAGACTAGATACGTGAGATACAGTATTTCTTAGATTTCTGGAAGACAGCAAAGTCAATGCATATTAGGATTGGTTCTTAAATTTTAAATATATTTTCTAGGAGAAAGTAAAATCTTAATTGGGTAAATTACTGATTGACTTAGTCAATGCTTATGCCTAGTAAAATTGTAATATCAAGGGACTGATAAAATCTGTATCTATACATACATGAGAGAGGTTAATCTTTCATAAGTTGCCATTAAAGTATTTTGCAATGGAGATATGGCAACTGGCTCAGTTTTTTTCAGTGACTTTCCCATGTTTGTTCTAAAACTTTCATTTTGTATATTAATTTTGGAAAGGTCACTTCTAGTCTCCTGATTTACCTACCAATAATGTGGCAAAATCCAATTCTGTATCTGTTGTCAACATTCACTATTTTTATTGGGAAATATTATGGAGCAGTGATCAGAGTATGGGCAGTGAGAGTGTGGGAGAGGTTGGGGACCATTAGTATGTAGTGAATTAACAGTGGAAAGTATCTTGTGTAGAAAGGCATCATTAATAAGCTCCTGTTCATTCATTTAACTTATTTAGTGCACTCCTGATGGAAGCCAGGTATTGTGCTAGGTCTGGGGTTATAGTGATGAGCTAAAGCAAGCGTAGTCTTGGCTGTCATGTAGCGTACAGCCTAACAGAGGATCATTGTTTGAGTGACCACACAAAATTACAGAGATAAGTGCTCTGAAGGACAGAAGTGGGATACTATTAAAGTTAAAACAAAAGAATGTAACCTAGACTGTGGGTTCAGGGGACATTTTCATGAGAACATTAAACTTGAGCTAAGATATGAATGATACGTATGGATGCACAAGGGGAAATTTGTTGAGTGGAAGAGAGAACCTTCCAAGAAGAGGAAAAAGCACATGGAAAGACCCTGTGATATGCAGGACACTGATGGAAAGTTTTTTAAGGCTAGAACAGGGCGGGAACAAGGAGAGCGTCTCAAGATAAGGCTTGAGAAACAGGCAGGAACCACACCACACAGGGCTTTGTGGACCAGGTGAGGGATTTTAGCCTTTATCCTGTGACAAGTAGGAAGCTGGTGAAGACTTTCGCTACATCTTCATGTGATAAGTTAGTGTACAGGCCATGTTGCTGTAACAACAACAAAACCCTAATGCACTGGTTCAGATAAGATTGAAGTTTGTTTTTTTTGTTTTTGGGGGTTTTTTTCTCTTGTCTATAAGAGTCCGAGGCATGTAGGCAGCTCTTTTCCACGGAACCATCCATTGACCCAAGCTGGTGAGCCAGTCTGCTATGCTTACATTATTGCTTCCTTGGATCCTCCAGATTTCTATTTCTAGTGAGTAAGAAGGGAGAAGAAAAAGTTAAGGACAAAGGTCTTTGTCTTTAATGAGAGGCACGTAATACTTCCATCACGTTATGTTGACCTGAACCAGATCACATGGGTAAAATACTAATTTTCTGTAAAGATTATTTTCCTTGCAAACTGTTTAATGGCTATTATATAGGCATTTACTACCTAAGGATGGCTAGGAGCAGGGAAGATATAATAAGCATTTTTAAAATGTTCTGAAGCACAGTTTAAAAATGGATGACATAAATGTGAGTTAATCAGAAAACATAGCAACAGTCAGGTGTTGACAAGCTCCAATAATTTACAGTGCCTTTTCTGAAGAAAATCTTCACTGTCAAGTGTGATTTGACTAAAGTTCAGTTACCATCTTTTACACACAACTTAGAAAAAGTGTGCATCCAAAACTGACATATCGATGAAGCCTTGACATAGAGAGTTATCAACAAGACAGCTACCAAACAGGATTTGGGGTGGACTACAGGAAAGAGTTCAAGTTTCTAATTAGTTTGACTGAAAAATATCTTGGTTTCAGTGAAAGCAGATTTGGGAGAAAAGATAATGAGTTCAGTTCACTCACCAAATTCAACAAACAATTCCTAAGCCCCTGTGCCGAGTTGCTGGAAATACAATGATGAAAAAGACAATTGCTGGAATTACAATGATGAAAAAGACAATTTCTGGAAAGATAGTTGTGTAATTAATTTTGATGGTGGGTAGTTATAATAAGAGATATTCATGATATGGTGGCTAAATAAAATAGAAAATAATAAACTGTATTAAAGAGGGCAATTTATATTGCGAGGAGGAGAATATGGTTAATTTGAATCATTAAATATGAATTACAACTTGTCCAATAGACAATGAGAAAGCATTTATCCAGAGGGAATTACATGTGTTAAGTTGGAAAGATTAGAAGTATGAAATATCATTCATTCATTTGGCAAATATTTATTGCATATCTACTATGGAGTAGGAACTGTTTTAGTTCTCTGGAGGTATAATGGGAATAATATGGTAAAAAAATTCTCTAATTTCATCGAGCTTATTATCTAGTGGGGGAGACATAGAATAAGCAAATAAACTAATAAAATATGAGGAGAAGTACTATGGAGAAAAGGAAAACATGAAAGGGAAAGAGAGATTACTGTGTGCTGTTTGCGTGAGAAAAAAATGATATTTTTAAGTAGAGCATTTGGATGGAGTAAGTATAACTCATGAGGTGATGTTAGAGTAGATACCTGAAGGAAGGGAGGAAGCAAGCCATACAGTTACGGGGTGTGTGTGTGTGTCTGTGTGTGCACACGCGCTGGTGGTTATGGGGTTCATAGGAAGAGATAATAGTAAGTGCAAAGTCTCTACGCCACGAATGGCTTCAGGTACATTTAAGGAATAACAAAAACACTATCATTGAAATGGAATGAACAAGAATGAAAATGGAAACATTGAGTAAGGTGGGCCAGAAGGAGTCATATCATGTAGGGCCTTATAGGTGATTGTTCAAACTTTGCCTTTTGCTCTGAGTGTAATGGGAAGCTGTTGTACCATAGGAGTGACAAGTTTAGTTTAGGATTGAAAAGCTTCTCCCTGGCTGCTGTGATAAGAATATATTCAGAAAGCAAGGGTGGAAGCAAAGAATCCATCTAGAAGGCCACAAGAACAGTAACAATCCAATATGGCCTGTTTGATAAAATACACATTAAGATGCATAAAAAGAAGTGATGAGAGATGAACTTAGAAAGGTAGGCTGAGGCCAAATAACAATGACTCCTGCATGCCAGGCAAAAGATATAGATCTGGTCTAGTACAATTACGAACTATTCCAGGATTTAGAAAAAGAAAACTCTGATCAGCTGGCACCAGCCACAAATTAATCCAAGTTCTGGACTGTCATCCATGCTCTCAGTATCTCTGTTTCTCTCTTTATGTGAGCTTCTTTTTCACATTATCTGCTTTCTTTATTCACTGAGAAACACAGCTGCCAAGAGACCCTGACCTCAGATCTCGTACTTTCAAAATTAGTGTAACTGATCTCCATCTCTTCAAAATTTAAAAGAAATAATGGAGTATGTATGTGATTGGTCTTACACCAAGGAGCAGTCTTCTAATGGGAAGGCTCTACTACAAGCACATGTTAGAAGTTCTGCTTCTTTTTTTTTTTTTAAATAAATTTATTTATTTATGGCTGTGTTGGGTCTTTGTTGCTGCACAGGCTTTCTCTAGTTGCAGGGAGCAGGGGCTACTCTTGGTTGCGGTGCGTGGGCTTCTCATTGCAGTGGCTTCTCTTGTTGTGGAGCACGGGCTCTAGGCGCAGGCTTCAGTAGTTGTGGCATGCGGGCTCAGTAGTTGTGGCTTGCAGGCTCTAGAGCACAGGCTCAGTAGTTGTGGTGCACGGGTTTAGTTGCTCTGCGGCATATGGGATCTTCCCGGTCCAGGGATCGGACTCATGTCCCCTGCATTGGCAGGCGGATTCTTAACTACTGCACCACCTGAGAAGTCCTGCTTCTTCTTAGGATCTAGTAAGCAGGAAGGAATGTCACATCAATCCCCAACAATGAGAAAAAGCTACATAAACTACAAAGTATAACTTTTTTTAATCCATTAGAGATCTGAATGACAGGGAAACAGAGTAGCCAGAAGTCCAAGGATGAATATGCTCTTTTAAGAAGAGAGAGGATCACAGATGATCTTACCTTTGCCAGGGTATTAGAAGAACTGTGCTGACGGCCATACAAATGGTTAAGAAGAAATCAGTTAAATTGTTACCAAATTTCTAAAGACAGAGTGTGGCTAGCGTGATAATATAAAACCCTTGTGAACCCTAGACACAAGGGGTTTTGTGCAAACTCACAAACTCTTTTCCAAGACCTCCACTAGGTGTTAATGGGAAAGATTGGGAGCAGGACAAGACACTAGAGAATGTTCCCTTCAGTACTGCAGCCAGTGAGAAAGGATTATCTACTGCTGCAGGAAAGGAACAAAACCCCACTCTCCACCAAGAAACTTCTCTTGAACAGAGCAAAATGTTTAAGACAGAGAGAGGGAGAAGAAGAGAAAGCTCAAAGTAGAAAAAAATCCTTGAATAGACAATGGCTAGAAATTTCCCCCAAATAATGAAAGGTATCAAGCCACATACCCAAAAAACTTGAGCACCTCTAGCAGGTTGAATATGATCATACACACACACAAGAACACATGAACACACACACACACACACACACACACACACACACATCTATTTAGGCACATCATATTCAGCTGCTAAAAACAAGAGATAGAAAGGAAATTACAAAGGCTGACAGAGTAAAAATGATACAACATATAAAAAGAGAAGAATTATATCAGACTTCTTGTCAGAAAATAGAAGCTGAAAGAACAATAGAGTGACATTTTTTAAAGTACTGAAGGAATAAAAAAGGTCAACCTGGAATCCGATACTTAGTAAAAATTTCTTTCAAAATAAAAGCTAAATAAAGAACCAAATGTCAGAGATTGTCATACTGTATGAAAAGCAAGATCCAGCTGTTGGCTGTCTACAAAACACAGTTTATTTTCAAACACAAATAAGTTGAAATTGAAAGTATGGAAAAAGATATATGGTATAAACGATAACTGTAAGACAGTGGGAGTGGCCATACTAATATTGGATAAAAATAGATTTTAATATAAGAAATATTACAGGAGACAAAGATAAGTGTTTCATAATGATAAAAAGGTCAATATATCAAGAAGATATTATATATATATATATATACACACACCTTATGAAATATATATATACCTTATATGTTTTGTAAAAAGCATAAAACAAAAACTTATGTAATTTAAGGGACAAATAAACAACGATTATAGTTGTTTATTTGTCCCTTCTCATACTCACTTCTTGGTAATTGTTAGCATGACTAAACAGAAAACTATTAAGAATATAGAAGAATTAAACAACACTGTCAACATCTTGATAGAACATTCCACCCCATGGCCCATAAAAGAAAAAATACATACACACTGTGGATTTCATCAGATTTTAAACACTTGCCTTCAAAGATGGTCATTAATAAAAGGAACAGACAATATTTTCACATACTGAGAAAATATCTGCAAATCATATATCTGTTAAGTACTGTATCCAGAATATATGAAGAACTTTGTGACTTAACAAAAAGACAATCCAATAAAAATTGGGCAAAAGATGTGAATAAATACCCAAGATGATATATGCATGGGGAATAAACAAATGAATAGATGCTCCACGTTGTTACTGAATAGGGAAACGCAAATTACAACACAAGATAACACTACATACCCACTGGAATAGCTGCCATCCAAGAGACAGACAATATTGTTGTTGAAGATACAGAGAAACTGGATCCTCAAACATTATTGGTAAGAAAGTAAAATGAGACATAAATTTGGAAAGAGTTTGATAGTTTCATACAAAGTTAAACATGTATTTATTATAGGACCTAACAATTCTACTCCTGTGTATTTACCCAAGAGGAATGAAAACATATGTCCACACAAAGACTTGCATTTGTATGTTCATAGCAGCTTTATTTTTATTAGGCATAAACTGGAAACACTCTAAATGGACATCAACTGGTGAATAGCTAAACAAAATGTGATATATCTATACAATGACATACTACTTAGTAATAAAAATGAACCACCTACTGATAGAAGCAGCAACATTATGACCCTCAGTAATATTATGCTAAGTGAAAAAAGCCAGAATTAGATGAGTGCATATTTGTATGATTACATTTATATGGAATTTCTAGAAAAGGTGATGTTATAGATACAGAATGCAGATTAGCGGTTTACTGGGGATAGGAGTGGAGGGAGGATTGATCGCAGTTGGTCATGTGAGAGAATGTTTTGGATAATGGAAGTGTTCTTAAGCTAGACTGTGGTTATGATTGATGACTGTCTAAAGTTACTAACATTTATTGAATTGTACACTTTAGATGAACTTTACAGCATGTTAATTATACCTGAAGAAAGCTATTAAAGAAAAAAAATTAAAGGCCTTTGGTGAGGGGTTATATAATTCTATTCAACATCATTTTCTTGTCTTCTCTCTGGCTTGGATGAGGTATTTTCTTAGATGCATTTCTGTATTGCAGAGGGACAGGGTCAATCATTTTTCTCCCTCTACATCTCTCCCTTTTTAAATCAAAAGGGCAGATCACAGTAAAATAAGCTAAAATAAGAACTGATCCAAGTATTAAATTTAGAAACTGTACATTTTGGTCAGCATATATTCAGCCACTTTTCTGTAACCTCTATATCTATCTATCTTAAAATTGAACAAATAATGATGGCTTTGAGAAGTAAACTATTGTCAACCATCAGTGAGAAAGTCATATGAAGTTAAATAGCTGCTCTTAACCAAAATAAGGAAACATGGTCAGGTTTTCCAGAAATACATGCCTATAAATGCCTATAACATGGATAGAAATCAAATACGTTTATGAGTTGTCACATTAGTGACAAATTAAATTAATTCTGATAGTTCTTATCTCCATTTGTCTAGTATTTGACTTAACAGTATGTATATTCAGAATGAGTCCAAGAACAAGCTAAAATTTTATCATGTAAAAGATGTTGCTGTCACATGATTAACTTATTTACCTCTATATAAGTGAAAGGCCGCACAGTATGAAAATGTGAGATGAAATAGATAATCAAAAGGTCATCCAGTTAGGATAGAGAACAGGTTATATAGGGGAATAACAGAAGTTTGGCTATAAAAATTTTTGAGCCAGGTAATAGAAAGTTTTGAGCTCTAGGATTTTATTTAAGAGCTATAGTCTACTTTCAATAGGGGAGCAACAAAGTGAAAGCAGTATTTTATGATAAATAGTGTTGTGCAAAAGAACTGAAGTGATTGGAAAATGAAGAATGAAACATTAAGATATTATTTTTATTACAATAAACCAAGCATAGCATAGTAACTAGGAAAATGGCATTGATGATGAAAAGAGCATTAAACACAGTTTTCAGTTGTTGAAAATTTCTTGTGTACCAAGCACTGTGTTAAAGTTTTACATTAATTATTTTAATACTTGTTCTAAATTAATTATTGTATTAATTATTTTATTTTACATTAAATAATTTATTTTACATTAATTATTTTCTCATAAATCCCTTGTGGACAGCAATAAGTCCAGGACAGTGTGTTGATTTGGAATCTGTGACTTAAACAAGTGAAGAATTTTCTCAATGTTCTTTAGTTGGAAAATGGTAGAAAAAAGGTACAAACTGAAGGCTTTCTTCCTATCCATATAACAAGAGCAAGGATTATTTAATAATGTATGTTGGACTGAGAAAACCCACTTCATAAATTCTGTTAAGGATTATTTGTTGGCTCTAGAATTTAGGTTGCCAATTAGGGGATCAGGAGGAGCCACACTGACAACAGCAGACCCAGGTAGCAGGATAAGAACTCAGAGGTGCTGTTTAATTGCATCAAAGTACTGACACCAGCAGTGTTCATTGTAACTGTGAAACCCATCCAGTATTATGTATTTCCATTTATTTTTGTATATGATGTGCAGAATTATACAAAGATGAATCAAATGCCTAGGAATGATTTTCTAAGGTAGGAGTATGGATCAGACTTTAGTTTCTCTCACATCAATGATAAAGGCTTTAATTACTGAAGATATTATGAGATGAACCTTGCAAACAGGGCTGAGATCCCAAAGCGGTGAACCATTCAGTTTCCTGTAAACTAAGTTAGAATCTTGAATGGGCATTAGATACGCCTTAAACCTTGATGATATTTAAAATTTTGTCCACCTTTGGCATAGCATTAGTTGAAACAAAGCAAACCAATCCTAATTCTTCATCAATAATTCTCTCAAATTTCAAATATTAAAATATTCTTTTATAATTAAACTAATGGGAAGGTCTATGTGATAACAGAATACTTTAAAATATAAATTGAAATTACACCCATATATTTTACTTCTTTAAAGTGATTATTCTATCAATAATAAGTCTGTGGTCTTTAAGGCGCTACTGATTAATTCTCAGTTTAGTGGATTTAGAGGCGTGCAGAAAAAGTACGTCCCGGGAACTCATCAATCAGCTCAGTCACGTGATCAGGAGACTCATTTAATTAATAATACCACTTCATATTCATATAGCATTTTGTAAATCTGATATCTTTAAATTTGGCAGACATGCTTTATCTGCAACAAAGAAAATGATCAGAATCAAGAATAAGATTTAATGTGTAGTGCTTTAATATATGAGATCAAAGGCAGCCGTCACTTTTTTCAGAGAAAGGGAAATATGATTACCAACTTAAGTATGCTGTATATTAAATGAAATTCTGAGCATAAAGAAAGGTACTATCTGCTCAAAAGTATAATTTCTGTACTTTGAAAATCATCTCAGCAAGAATTATCTTCCTCTATCAAATTGTAGCACTTGTCAAAATCAACTGTAAGGCATTTCAAGTGCTCTTCTGAATCAACAAAACAGATGTATAGCGATGCGAGGTTGCAAGGAGAAGGAAATAACAGTGAACCAGATGCCCTTCAGTGCCCTTAATCTCTTCAAGCCACACTTAACATGGTTGACACGGCAGGTCTTTAGGACACTCCTCACACGAGGGAAATACAAGGCTGATTCTTAATAATATGTAAAAATAATTTTCTTTCTCCTTTGCTGCTAGACTTTCATTCTTTCTTTATATTCTTAAATAGACCATAGACATGGAGCATGGCATTTTTTTTCCTTTGGTCGTCTACTAGTTATAAGAAATTTTCTTATGATGGACTTTGAGAAATTGGAAGATGAAACTGTAGAAGTCAAAAGGAGTAATTATTTTATCACAGGTAAAATTTTGCTTTAATTAAATTATTTCTCTACCTTACTGATAAGCAGGTCTTTGTAGCATAGAAGGGCCAGAAGCTCTGGAATCAGATTATGAGGCCAGCCCTTCGTGTGAGCTTGGGTAAATTAGTTAACCTCTCTATACGTTAGATGTAAAATGGATGGAATAATGTACTGACTTCATGAGGTTGTTTTGAGGATAACGTGAGATGCCTCCTGGTAAGGCACTGAAAATGCTGCTTGGTACTTAGCACTCAAATGTGATTCTTAGATTTTTATCCCTTGTTCTTCATTTCATTAATATATGGATGCTGTGGTTCTGTCTTTGTCAAATGATAGTGACCAAATAATATTTAATAATGTCCCCTAGTGTACTGTAAGAAACTACTACAAACCTGAGTCTTAGAGATGATGTTTATAATTTACATGCATATTTTAATAGCTAACAGTGGAAATGATCTTATTAGGCTAGCTAAATATAGATATTTACATTTTTTTTTGAGAATGTCATCCAAGTACAGGGTAAACGTTGTTGATTGATATAGACGTAAGCCATATGGCTGGCGTTTTGACTTTCGTGGTCCCATCGTATGCACATTTAGCTTATATGTTGACTTTAGAACCTAACCACTGTGTAAGATCCATTATTATGAGACCAGTAGCTAGCGGAATGAGAGTGGAAGGGTTTTCTTGGAGTCACTACTGATACCACCAACTTTGAAACACAGAACATTAGCTGGATTCCCCTTACCTTCTCTTCTGTTTCTCTGAGGATTTTAGTGAGGGGGCGATGAGGACAGAGTGGGATATATATCCATAGCTCCAGACTATGAAGGCACTACTCAGAAAGTAGGTTTTGAAAAATCTGCCACTGAGCAATGAGGAAGCAAAAACAAGGCATTACCTAAGGAACCATATCCCATTTCTACTATGTATGACTTTCCTTTCTCTACCTTACACAGTCCTATTCAACATTTAAGACTCAAATGTATGAATAAATGAGCATGTTTCCTGTTTTTCTTACCATCCCTAGTATCTGTAAGAAACTATGTCATGAATGTCTGTGTCTCCTTAAAATTCATATGTTGAAATCTTACCCCCCACCCCGCAGTGTGGCTGTATTTGGAGTAAGGAAGTAATAAAGGTTAAATGAGGGTCATCAGGGTAGGACCCTGATCTAACAGGACTATGTTCTTAGAAGATGAGACACCAGAGTGCTCTCTCTCTCTGAGAAGACATGTAGGAAAGGCCGTGTGAGCATATAGGGAGAAGGTGGCCTTCTGCAACCCAAATTTCCAGAACTCTAAGAACTTTCTGCTGCTTAAGCCACCCAGTCTATGGTATTTTGTTATGGCAGCCCAAGCAGATTGATACAAACTATTGCATGTAACCTTGGTTGCTTTTATGGTAATTATCAAAGTATTCTCTCCAATAAGTATCTTGAGACTGGGTCCTTGTTTGTTTCAGGATTAGGGTTGTCCAGTGACTTGCTGAACAAAATAGATGAATGGATGAAGCTTATTTATTAATTGAACTTACGTGACTACTGCTAAAAAAAACTCGCTGAATATCTATTTTTTTTATAAATTTATTTATTTTTTGGCTACATCAGGTCTTCATTGCTGCGTGTGGGCCTTCTCTAGTTGCGGCGAGCGGAGGTTGCTCTTCGTTGTGGCGCGCAGGCTTCTGATTGCGGTGGCTTCTCTTGTTGCAGAGCACGAGCTCTAGGAGCGTGAGCTTCAGTAGTTGTGGCTTGCAGGCTCAGTAGTTGTGGCAGGCGGGCTTAGTTGCTCTGCAGCATGTGGGATCTTCTTGGACCAGGGCTCGAACCCATGTGCCCTGCACTGGCAGGCAGATTCTTAACCACTGAGCCACCAGGGGAGCACCCATTATCTTTTGAAAGAACTGAATTAACCACATTTAACAGAAATCTTAGATACCATTAAGTTTATCAGAAACAGGTAAAAAATAACACTAAAACCCGACAACAAATGATGTAAACAGATATATCACAAAAATGTAAATACAAATAGATACTGAGAAAAATAAACCATTTGATTTCAGGAAAACAAATAGATGAAAGTTGTAATAAGATACTCTTTTTAAAATAAGTTAGCAATTTCCAAAGATCATTAATATTCAGTATTTACAGAGAGATTATACTTCCTACAAGCTTTAGAAAATAACCTAGCAGTATACATTAGATACTTAGTTATTTATACAAGTTTGCCTATTATTTCCAATTCAAGATTCCATCCTAAGAAAATAATCTTCAAAGCAGGAAAAGTTTTGTGCTAAAATATTTGCTTTCTACTGAACTTATGTAATTCTAGAAAGGAGCATCGCAAAACCTTGTGCTTAAAGTGTGCATAACTGTCACTCATTTTAATTATAGAAATCAACACA
Organism: Orcinus orca; assembly: GCF_937001465.1. Taxonomy (NCBI): domain Eukaryota; kingdom Metazoa; phylum Chordata; class Mammalia; order Artiodactyla; family Delphinidae; genus Orcinus; species Orcinus orca. Next base: position 33,809,214 of record NC_064567.1, read on the forward strand.
GTTTATCTTGAGATCCTATCCTCTTAACTCAGTTGTACTTTGAGGTGTTCTTTTCCCTCTCTTGGGTCATACATATTCTTGGAAGTCTGCTGCCTAGAAAACTTGAGAAAAGCCCCCCAGCCTTTATTCACTGTGGTCACTGCTCAGGTGTCCATTGACCTATCCATGCAGTCTATTCCAAAGCCATCATTCTGGTGATTCTTATACACCTTGACCTTCAGAAATCTTCTACTGTCTCCAAGTCCTCAGCAATCATACTTCATTCTTCAAGCAGACATGAGCTTCCCATATCCATGGTCTTTGAACCTTTCAGGCATTCCAAAGAAAAAAGAAGCAGAGCACAGATTTCCATTATTTCTACAATCCAACATTTCCTTTTTCAGTTTCACAACTCTCTCTGGAAGCAGACCATTTTAGTCTTTCCAAACTTGTACTTCTCTCTCCAAAAATCAGTCCAGATCCTTATACTCTGGAGGAAAAAAATCAATTAGTCTGTCTACTACCAACTATCTACCTACCCATCTACCTCTATCTATCTATCTATCTATCTATCTTTCTATCTATCTATCTATCTATCTACCTATCTATCTATCTCCCTTGTGCTTTCATGATAGCCTTATAGGAAAATAAGAGACTTATTCAGTAATGAGAGGTGAATGATGAGCAAGTGGAAACTGGTTAACAATGATGACTCCAGAATTCAATATGGGTGTGGCTTACAAGTAGTTTCTTTCTTATTAAGTTTGGTAACAAGCACACTTTTCACTTAGACTGCATATTTATTTCATATAGATTGTATATTTATTTGGGGAAGCTTTTTGTGGGACTTAGGACTGATGGAGAATAGAGGAGTCCCTTTCTCAGTTAGCTCAATCCATTCTTTAGCTTCTCCACTGCTGGTATAATTATAGAATTTAAGAAATCTAGCTGGATGAGATATCCTGAGCATGATGCTAACAGGGAGTGGGGCTTAAAGAACTTGGCATTTGTACAGAGAGAGGAAATTTTAACAATCTTGTCTCCATCTCCCACTACTGAGGCCATATAGTCAATACATCTTAAATTTTATTTTGCATCCAGTGTGTTACATTTTCAAATTAATGTATGTATATTCACTTATCTTTAGACAAAATGACTTACAAATACATGAAATATTTCAGTGTTACTTACCCCCCAAATTAACAATAAAGTTAATAATATATTCTCTTGGACTGGTAGTTTCTAAGACTACTTGTCTTTATTTGAATATTTAATAAATATAAACACCTATCCTGTATAAACTGAAGTGGAATCATTGAAATATAAAATATAGACTTTATCACTGATAAATCAGTGAGAGAACTGGAGAAGCACTAGTAGGAATAGAAAGGGACATTACTGAATTACCTAGTTTTTTTTTTTTAATAAGAAGAACTTTACATGTTTGTATACAAAGGAATAGCTGGTTTTTTAAAAAATGAATTTATTTATTTATTTATTTTTGGCTGCGTTGGGTCTTCATTGCTGTGCACGGGCTTTCTCTAGTTGCAACAAGCAGGGGCTACTCTTTGTTGTGATGTATGGGCTTCTCATTGCGGTGGCTTCTCTTTGCTGTGGAGCACGGGCTCTAGGCTCTCGGGCTTCAGTAGTTGTGGTTCGCGGGCTCTAGAGCACAGGCTCAGTAGTTGTGGCGCGTGGGCTTAGTTGCTCCGTGGCATGTGGGATCTTCCCGGACCAGGGCTCGAGCCCGTGTCCCCTGCATTGGCAGGCAGATTCTTAACCACTGCGCCACCAGGGAAGCCCTCTGAATTACCTAGTTTTAAGGGTAGATATTAATTGCTTTATTTGTTACTATACTGAATTCATATATTGATAAATTCCTTTATGAATAATTCTAATATATGAGTGTCTATACATGCTAATATATAGCTCTCTATAGCTTGCAATTTCTATATGTCAGAGTAGATCCACCGAAAGACGTTAGGAAGAAAATATTGAATGGTTAGTATGTCTCAATAAGGATCAGTGTGGAAGCCTCAGAATAAAAAGATGAGTTAGAGCTGTTTTCTTAGCTATAATAGTTTATGAGTTAGTAACAGAGGTTAAAAATCATAAAACTTGTTGCGAGAACTAAATAAGAGCAATAAATTCCATCTGGTGGGAGACAGTAATGAGTATCAATGTTCTATTCAAGTATATTGATATAACACTTTTACCCATGTAATCCTGCATCATTATCCCTTGGAATGCTTTTAGCTAGGTTTCTGAGAGTTGGTGCTCATTTTTTAATGATTAAAAATAACACAGGTATAACGTAGGTATAATCGGATAACAGAATGGGCTAAACTCAGTGGTGATTCAAACAAGAAATGAATTTAATGTTCTCCAGTAAATCCCTTTGACCATGCTGTTAAATTCCCTTTCTGCACTAATGAGTCACACCTTGAACAGACATCATGGATTTCTCTTAACTATAAGAGCAGTCTTAGCTTGGCAGTTAAGCCTCAATGTCACCTCTAAGTATGTTCAGTTCAATTAAATGTAACAAATTCAATTCACACACAGTTCAAGTTTTCTCTCATTCTTAAGACTCAAGTCTGGCTCATTAGCCCTGCCACACAGAAGGGAGGCATAGTCTATTATTTCATTCAGTTTCCTGTCTCCATCCACTCATCCCCATCTATTATCTTCTGAGTCTTGCAGAGTTAAGGTAGGAGGACTTTTAGACTTCAGTGTCTCTGAGTGTGTCACATGCTCAAATTCTGTTCTTTCCATGGAACACAGATGGGTTCTCTGTTCCCATGGAACTTCTATACTGCATAGTTCTCTAGGCGACATCTCCGCTCCGGCTCACATAGGTTCATCTCACTACTTCTTAATGTTGGTGTCCCCCTCCCATGGCAGGAAGCCCTCAGGGTGGCTTGACTTGGTTAACTTTCTTCAGTATCTACTTGCTATGTAGGAAACTAGTACATCTTTTGTGTATTATACCCAGAGCAGGTGGGCTGACTCTTGCTGCCCTCTGTGTAGTCAAACTCTTGGCTTGAGAAGACTCTGGGACAGAAGCTCCCAAATTTCAAAGAATATAAGTTGAAGCTCCTAAGGACGTTTTACCGTATTCCACTTAGGTGGCAGCATGGGTGGGCCTGTGAACAAATGAAGCTTAGCAAGCATCCAGCCAGGGTAATGCCAGTTTCCCCTTCTTGTTGTCAGCATTAATTTCTAAGAGTGTTTCTTTTGGGAGCAGAAAAATCACTTAAAGGAATGGCATCCCCTGACTTTCCCCTGGATGTGAAATGGTGTGGAAATGCCACACTTTCTGCCAACTTTCCTCTTCAACAAAATTATGAATTCTGTTTTGTAAGCTGGATGCAATTGTGGGAATGATAGCAAAAAACCAGTTTGACTCCCTCTTAGAAAACTCAAGCATAAGGTGTCTGAAAGCTTTTTGGCTGTTCTGTTTGGAACATGGAAATACTACTTGTTGTCCTCAGTATGGGGCTTTAGCCAAAATTCCAAGACTAAGGAAAGGTCCCATTCAACATATTATGACACATGGTCTTTGAAAGTTTCAGAGAAGCACAAAAAAGAAAATTAAAATCACCAGTCATTTCTCCACTGCTGAAGTTTTTGTGTCAATGCCTATTATCCTTCTTAGCTAGATGTATGCAAATATATATGGTCAGAATAATATTTTATAGATCCTTTTGATTCTTGCTTTTCCACTTAAATTATTCAAATACAATTTATTGTTCTCATAAAGTGTACTTTTCATTGGTGCATAGTTTTGCAGTATTTTATAAAATTTGCAATCACAAGAACATTTGCATTGTTTCTGGTGTTTCCTTCTTACATAATGCTCTGTTTATTAATTAATTTATCAAACATATTTTGAGTGCCACTATGTGCCTGTCTCTGATATGTGCCTAGAATACATCAGAAAGCAAGACAAATGCAGCATAAATCTGTGAGAACAAAGGGGTAAGAGGAAACTTTTGGGGTATATATATTATATGTTTACTGTCTTGATTGTGGTGGTGGTTTCATGGGTGTGTGCATGTCAAAACTTAACAAATTTCATATTTTTAATATGTGCAATTTATTGTATTTCACTTATACCTCTATAAGCTGTTAAATAACAAAAAAATATAATGAGAGAAGACAGTTTTCCTAAGTATATTTAGACATTATGGGTTAATATCTGAGAAGGCTGAGCCAAAGATCTGCCAAGAAACCAGTGGTATGTCAGGATCTGAGGTTGCTAACTTACAAGTCAAATGGAAGGAAGACTGAAAATTGTCCAGTATTTGACTTAATGCATGGGGCTGTATTTTCTTATTTCTGGCACAAAATTACCAAACACGGTGGCTTAGAGCAACACAAATTTATTCTTTTTTAATTCTGGAGACTAGAAATTCGAAATAAGTTTCACTGGGTTAAAATGAAGGTATCAGAGGGCCTGATTCTTTCTGAAAGTTTTTTTGGGGGGGTAAATATGTTTCCTTGCCTTTTGTAGCATCTAGAGACTGGCTACATTTCTTGACTCATGACAGTTTCTCAAATCACTCCAACCTCTTGCTTACATCATCCTATCTCCTGTTACTGACCTGTAGTAGTTTCTCCCTCTGCCTTCCTCTTAAAAGGCCACTTGTGATGCAGCATTCGGCCCGCCTGGATAATGCAGGCTACTCTCCTAATCTTAAAATACTTTATTTAATCACATTGGCAAAGTCCCTTTGGCCAGCTAAGGTAACATATTCACAGAATCCCAGGATTAGGATGTGAACATCTTGTGGGCAGGTGGGGGGGATATTATTTAGCCTACCACAGAGGTTATTGTAGAAATACTAAATAATGTTTTTCAAGTTAAAGAAAGTTGGGAAGGGAGTGAATGAGAACAATGAAGGCAGCAGGTATAAATGATTTTGTAAGAATTTTGTTGTCAGAAAGAGAGAGAAATTGGAAGTGAGAAGATAAATGAGTCAGGAGAAAGAATTTGATTATAATGGGAAATATTGAACATGTTTAAATGCTGATGGGAAAAGTCCAAAGGGCAGCAGAGGGTGAAGATAGAGGAAAGAGATAACAGATGTTCACATTTTCTGAGAATGCCAAGGGGCTGTGCTGAGGAGCCAGGAAAGACTGAAAATCATCATTTACTCAGAAGCATTTGTGAAAAGATTTGGGAGTAGAATACTGTAACTGTAGAAGACAATTTCTTTCTTTTTTCCCAATTTATTTTTGGTTAATTTTTATTATTTTTTAAAACATTTATTTATTTATTTGCACTGGGTCTTAGTTGTGGCAGGCGGGCTCCTTAGTTGTGACTCCAGGGCTTCTTAGTTGCAGCTCACAGGCTCCTTAGTTGCAGCACATGGACTCCTTAGGTGCGGCAGATGGGCTCCTTAGTTGCAGCTCTCTGGCTCCTTAGTTGTGGCATGTGAACTCTTAGCTGTGGCATGCATGTGGGAGCTAGTTCCCTGACCAGGGATTGAGCCCAGGCCCCCTGCATTGGGAGCACAGAGTCTTATCCACTGCGCCACCAGGGAAGTCCCTTGATTAATTTTTAAAAGACATTACATAATTATTTCTTTGCTTTATGGTTAGTTTTTAAATTACACTGTTTTCTTTCTCTCCCTCTCTCTCAAAGAGAATATTAAAAACGCCAAACTATGTTTCCTAGAAATCTAAAATGAACAACAAAATTGCTGCTGAAGAAAGCTGTGGTTTTGTAGATCTGCATGATTGCTTTCCTTCATATTTTGAATTTCAATTTTTTTCTAACTTTTCACTGATTTGAATTTTTTTGTCAGACTTTACTAAACTGTACTATCAAGTGAACTACACTGAATGAGTTATTGTTCCCCAAGGTTTACCCTTAACATTTCATATCACTATTTTTTCTTCCTCTCTTCCCATTGTCATTTCTGTGCATCCCGAATACAACAGATCATGGCTTCCACTGGGATCTCCAGGTAGAGCATTTCCAAGGTTTCCTATAATTGGTGTCTGCTATGCCTGCTCACTGAACGTTATGTAAATGATGGCAGGGACTAAGAACCCAGAGGTGTGTGTATGTGTGTATGATCCTGTATGAATGGATGTGTGTGAGTGCATTTGAGTGTGTGAATGATCTCTGTGTGTATGTTGATGTGAAGGGGATAACTGAAAGATTTGAGTAACAATTTTCAAGTCAGGATCTTCCTTACCCTGTCTAGTGTAGTGATAAATTTTTCAGTTTGTAATACAACTTTATACATCTGTTGGGCATTTATTGTTTAAAAGTCACAGTACTAGCAGCTGTTAAGGAAAATAGTTTTTCTTAGAAAGTAAAAAACCTATTGGGAGAGTGGTTGAAAAAGGAAGGGGGAAGAACTAAGTAACTAGAAATATTAGGAAATGGGACAGTGGCCTAGGGCCTACTTTATATTGGGTAGTCAGACACAGCCTCTCTGAGGAGGTTCCTGCTTAAGTTAAGCCCTGAATATCAGTTATCCAACCAGGATGTTGAACTGAAAGTTACATGTCATTAAGGATATTAGTATTATGGAATTTCAGAAAAGATACTAATCTGATTTGACTGTGGGGTCCAGAAAGTTTTCAGATAAGATAAGGCATTTCAGAAAGATGGGACACAGGCAGGAAGGAACAGAGGGCGGAGGGATAAATGTAACTGTGGGAATGAACTAAGTGATGGAGCCCATGGCAAGGAACAAAGGGGCGAGTCCAGGAAACAGAAACAGCTTCATCTTGGTTGCAGCTGAGGGTAGAATTATGTGAAATAAAGTGGAAAAGGTGTTTGAGATCATATTGTGTAGGGTCTTAAATGGTTGTGTGGAGAATCTGTATTTAAAAGTTCACGACGTAGCAGCATTAAAAGTACAAAAGAATGACACAATTGAAATTATAATAATGAGAGCTGCTATTTATTGACATTACTATGTGCCAAGTACTTCATATATACTATCCCTTTTTATATACTCCTTACGAAGTTGTAGAAGTTTATTATCACAGGTGAGTTAATCTGATGCTCAGCTGTGGGAAGTAATCTGCCTGTAAGTCACAGTACAAGAAGGGATTTGAACTGAGGTCAGAGAAATGCCTCAAGTCAGGGAGGCCAATTAAGAATCTGGTACAATCGTTGAGGTGTAAGATGTAAGGGGACATGAATTACAGTAGTGACCACGAGCCCAGAAAAGAGAAGATGCAAAGTCTATAAAATATAGGATCATATTTGATGTAAAGAAAAAAAAGGAATAAATATTTTAGATTATATAATCCAAGATGATATCATGGTTATTATTTTCAATTTTAATGCTATTAATATTTTTTCTAACTATTGTTTTTAGCATTTTAAACAAAATATGTACTCAGTATATGAGATTTAAAAAATACATAATAATAGGAGAGAGGGAATACTTTCCTAATTTCCTAACACTGCTAATGCTTTCGTACCTATTGATAATCACTGCTGATGCTTTGGTACCCTTCTGAACTTTCAAAAGTATATGCAGAGATATCTGAAGGATTCTTTTAAAAACACTTTAACATGATTATTATTGTACTGTAGGTGGAAGTTACAGCCTTTTACATTGAATTACCATTGCTTTTTCATATTGTTATATAAACTTCAAGAATATTTTACCATCTGTATAATAATGGGTTTCCATTACCTTATTTAATCATCTACTTACTGTTTCCATTTAGATTGTTTCTGGTATATTTTTAAAGATAGCTTTTATGTGCAGTTTTTTGTTTTTGTTTTTTTTTTGCATTCAAGATTGTATACTTAGAATGGATTTTCAGAAATGAAATTATAAAATCAAAGAATTTGGCCATTAGAAATTGCGTGAAACATACTACCAAAATACTTTTCAAAGAGTTTTGCCAATTTAAATTCATGTCAATAATTTTTGAGAACTACATCTCACTACAGTCTCAAAAGCAAGGAATATTATATTTATAACATGATATCAAAGGAGAAATTTAGGGCAGTGCCAGTGAGATATGTCACATCATTCTGCAGGAGTTGCAAAAAGTAGGTTGCCAAAACATGGTTAAATGACTCCTAAGTCTCTTACCACATAGAAAAAAAAAAGTGAAGAGGGTAGATGGAGTAAAGATTGTTAAAAGGATTTTGATTTGGGGAGGGAGCTGCTAGTTTTCTGTGTATTGGACACATTTTCCAAGTGAGGTGGGACTGGGGTACCTACTCCTCCCTTTAAATCTTATAAAATAAGTTTGTACAGCACAGATGGAAAACCCAGAATTGGGTCCTGTTCCACTGGAGGATTCAATGATTTGGACTCTGATTCCTTCCTGAGAAATCTCAAGTTTGAGAAGTCGGCTGGGTATTGAAGAAGATGTGGCCCCACTCTGCGTTTGTTATGGGAACTAGACAGGATCACGTGAGAGTGAGACAAGGTGGATTTAGGCCAGAGGCCCTGGGCAGGTGTACACACTTCATCAGAGACAACCTGGAGGTGAGGCTATCTTCCTGGGCTGGTAAGTGAAGGAGGTCCTCAGATGCAGAGAGACGTATTTCTGTAGAGCTTGGTTTTACAGGAGAGAGAAGCCTAGCCTGTGTGTAGGTCTCAGTGAAAAAGGCTGCTGAAAGAAAAGGTCAAGCTTTAATGAAGGTTTAATCGTTTGCCGGCACCAGAGAGTATTTTGGTAACTTCTTGCCTTTTTTCCCCTCCAACCAGTAGTTTGGGGTCTGTCCTTTTCATCTGTGGGCAGAGCAGGAGCTCACTCCACTGAACAAATTTACAGGGACAACGAGAGATTAAAATAAAGGGAAAGGGGAGTCCTACAACTTTGTTTTCATTTATATTTATTTAGCAATCTGTGAAGTTTAAGATTTTTGACAGTTTGATTGACCAACCATATTTCTCTTTTAAATTATCAATAAGCATATTTATTTCTTTCAGTAGTAGTCTACTTAAGTTTTCAAGGGAAAAGAAGAAAACATGAATATGGCTTCTATGACATGAGTTGGATTATATGGGAAATCACGACCAGCTATTCTTGAAAATCCTTCATGCAATAAGCAAAACTTCCAATAAAAACAAGTATAAATTTGAATGGTAAATCTTTGTATTCTAATCAAATACCTAAAAATATTCTTTTTTACACTTTCTATTTGATGACTTTGTAGCTTCTGTATGTATATTGAAGTTACATTTCATCCTAGTTATAGCAAAAATAGCAAAGTGCTATTTAGAAGGGTTTGTGGCCGTGTAGGAGTCAGGCAGTGTAGTGTAATGGAAAAGGTACCAAAATTTAACCGCAGAATAGCATTGTTCAGTTCAGCCCCAGTTTTGTCTCTTACTAATTATGTGGCATTGGAAGAGTAATTTAACCTCAGAGTCTCAGGTTTTAAATATGAAAACAGAGAGAGTTGCCATATAGAATAAAACAAGGTGGTGTATGTGAGGCAGAATGGAGTAGTTTGTGTCTTGGCCTCCTACCCCCCTCTTCCTACCGCACTCCTACCTCACGCTTACTCCTTCTATTTGTAGGGAGGGTGTCTTTGGGTGTCAAGTCAGACAGATAATCTGTCAGCATAATAGCATCAAAGCTCTTCTAAAATAGGCAGTCTCAATACAAGCAAGAGAAAAATCTGTTGATATTTCTTTTTGAAGCGCCTTAACAGGATCAGCTGGGGAAATGTTTCAGATTTTCAAAAGTTCCCCCAAACTTAATACATTATCAGTAAGAAAAATAAACAGTGATTTCCTAAACATGAGCACTCTCTGCTCTCCTCCACCTACCACGTGGAAAGCAATGTGGCACTAATCATTATTTCTTCAGCAGTGCAAATTACCTCTGCCTTGTATTCCCACCCTACCTTAAACACAGGGTTCCCTTTCATGTTATAGCCAGAAGGGTGAGCTTGTTAAAAACTTGTCCCACCACTCTCCAAAGTGCCATTCAGGGATCCACTCATGTGCCTCTCATTAATGACAAAGACCTGTGTCTAAAGGAGTGTGCAAAACCCCAGAGAGTGTAAAGATTCAAAGTGTTATTGAGGCCAAACCATCTTATCTGTAGGTGAGCCTTCCGGGTCATGGTAGATTCACCCAGATGAAATAAAGTGTAGAATTTTCCATGTGCCTGCGCCTCCTGTGCAATCACTCAATGCAGAGCTTTAGATCACCTCCTCCATACTGAATACAAATTACCCAATAAAACAAATAAAAGCTCTCCAAGGCTATATCATACATCATATAAATTGTTTAGCTCCATTGAAAAAACAAGTGTTATGCAGGTCAAGTAGCAAAGTTAAATATCCACATTTACAAAATTTAGAAGTAATTGTTTAAAATCAAAATGCAAATTAATTCCTTTCCTCCTTTTGAAAACTATTTCATAAAATTAAAAGTACACCTCAAAAAGCCAAATATATGCCCATTTTCTTTATATAACTTCCATGTGTATATAGCTTTTATTAATGTAGTTTTATAGGGGTGAAGATTCTAAAGAAAATATGTCTATTAAGTATTGCAGAACTATGAGGGATTGCTTATTCAGACCCTTGATTAAAACAATACTTCCAGGTTTGAGGATTTTTATCCTCTGCTGGAGAACTGAACAAAACCCCTGTAATTTAGTTATGCAACATTACTCAGTTTAACTGGCATTTATGTTCTCCCATGTTCAAACACGAATGGGGAAAGAACATTCCTCATCCATCAGAGGACACGGACTGTATTTTGTTAGGATAGTCATCTTGTTATGTCCCATTCAGCTCAGCCCCATTAAGCTTTTGGGCCTAGAATTGCTGCCTGCTGCCAGGATTAATATCTCAGTATTTTTCCCCCTTAGTTTATGGTTACTTTTCAGGAATTAAATGATCATTCAGAAAGTTGACTTCAGTTTATGAGCTGTTAAACCTATGGTAGATATGATACAGCAAAAGGGAAAGCATAAAAGTTATTAGTAGCAAGTTTCCTTTGCAGATATTTTCTGGTTCCATTTTTTTTTTCTTTAAGACCAAAGAGCCATATTCCTTCCTAAACCTTCCTCCTATGTGATTCCAGGTTTTATATCAATATGGACCAGGGTCCCCCAGGTAGTAAAGGGAAGCTTATCCAATAAGCATCAATATTTCTTCCTTTAAAATGGCAGTTTTTGGGGCTTCCCTGGTGGCGCAGTGGTTGAGAGTCCGCCTGCCGATGCAGGGGACGCGGGTTCGTGCCCCGGTCCGGGAAGATCCCACGTGCCACAGAGCGGCTGGGCCTGTGAGCCATGGCCGCTGAGCCTGCGCGTCCGCAGCCTGTGCTCCGCAACGGGAGAAGCCACAACAGTGAGAGGGCCGCGTACCGCCAAAAAAAAAAAAAAAAAAAAAAAAGGCAGTTTTCCACATACGTTAATTTCTCTTTCTCCCACCATCGTGTTTATTCTGCAAGTGAGGTAAAACACTATATGCCATGGTAATAAAGTCTAGATAAATGAAAAAAATGTCATGGAATGAAAAAGAGTTTTTTTGGTGCTCAAGGTTGTCTATATGACTGTTGATAAAACGTGTAAGATTGACAGCTCTGGAAATTAAAATTTGTAGTCTACAGAATGGATCAGCAGTTGGTGGCAGCAGGAATCATCATCATCAGTAAACAGTATTCGTTGAACTACACTTTATGTGTATCAGCTAGTTCAGGCATAAATCTCTGTTAACTCTCTACAATCAAAGCATTGTTGCATTAAATGGAAATTTATGAATGAATATTTGAATTACCATAGATGCCCAAAATGTTTAATCTGTTTGCTTTACTGCTGGTCATGTGCTTTGCCAGTTTCTAACTTTTAGCAGACTTAGGAAGCTCTCTATTGTTTTTTCCTCAGGGAACTACTTACTCTGGCAATACTTGGCTACTGTGTCATTCACAAATACAAATAGACGCTAAAACAACAAAACAAACAAACAAAAACGCTGCTCTGTTATACCCACATCCTGAAACAGAATAAGAGTGAAGCACACAACATTTTTTCAGTGCATAAATTCACCATGTTTATTCTCTGTAGATAAGTTACATAATTGAAGACTTCTATTTCCCTCTTCTATACGTGGTTTACACTTGGTTTCCTTAAGGACTGTCTCTTTCTCTCTCTCTTTTTTAAAATTCAAATTGAGTTAGGGCCCGCAAATTAGAGAAGAGTTTGAGAATATTTAAAACAGTAAAAAAGTAAGCATGTAATTATAAATTCTGTTAAAATCTAAGGGCCTCATTAACCATTGCATTTTTAAAACTCACCCCCGGTTTCCAGCTCACTGATAATTCAAAACCTTCCGTAACACACTGTCCCCATACCACACTCCCGTCTCAGCACATGTCTGCTCCTGGGCCCGTTGACTTTCCTCTTTTTTTGGTGCCACTCTAACTTATTTATATATTCCACTGTAGGGAAATCGGTTGTTTGCGTATGTTTCTCCCATTAGACTGAGAGTTTATTGAAGGAAGGTTCTCAGTTGGTGGCATCTTTGTAAACTCATCCTGGTCGCCTCACACAGGACCTGGCACACTCTGGATACTCTGTCAATATGCATAGAGTAAATATATGTGTCTTATGACAACATCTGTTCCTTCCAGTCATTACTGCCACTCATATTTCATCCTGTGTTTGTTTGCTGGACGAACTCTAAAACTTTGGATTGTTTTGAGGAATAACTTAGAAGTTTTCTCTGAACTGATATTTTCAGGTCTTGGGTGCACTGGACCTAAATCCCTTAAATAAGCAAATAGTTTTCAGGGAAGCAGGCTACCATCCAGCCCTCATTGGCAGGGTCTAAACTTCTCTAATGAGGGCTGGCTGCTATTCTGAGCCAAGAGCCCTGTCTGTCTGTTTCTATTTAACAGCAAAGTCCTTAATCTTCATCATTCTCAAACCCCCATTTGTTTTCCAATTTTTCTCACATTCTTAACATAAGCCAAATAAAGTAGTTCCATTTCCTGTCCATTTTAATATCATATTTTTACAGGATACTCATGGATATCAGATTTTTCTGCGTCTTTCCCACTAACATTTTTTTCTGCTTTCAATCTGTAGAGAAAAATCTTTCTCCACTGGCTTTTGATTCTGATTAAGGGTAGCCTTGTCTGTCACAGAGAACTGATAGTATGGGACAGTAGCTGGATGTGTACACAAATAACTGTACTGCAGTTTTGATAAGCAAAAGATGTGAAATATGTCCAAGGACCAAAGAATATAGAGGAAAGAGAGATGCTCTCTGCTTGGAGATGTCAAGGACTGACTCCAGAGTCTATCAGACAAATCACAGGGCCAAGGGCATTTCGGAAAAGTCTGCAGCATGTGTAAAGGCCCAGAGGCATGACAGAGCATGGCATGGGCAACTGCTGGAAGTTCTTTATCTCTGAAGCATGTAGTATAACTTTGGAAGTTGTGGGAGATATGGTTACAGCATTGAAGGGGGTTCAATATGAGAGACATAGTACAATTAGATACCTGTTTTAGAAAGTTAACCCTGGCATCAAGGTAGAACCTAAATTAAAAGGAATGAGAATCATCAGTACATCAGTACATCTAAAGTGAACATCAAGGCATTTAAAGATAAAATAATAGAATCACAGGGTTAAGGGATTAACCATTTTCTATCCTGGAAAAAGGAAGCTATTTTAAAGGGTTACAAATTGTGAGGATGAGTAAGAACTCTAGGGAATAACAGTGCATAGTAATGGAGATGTTGGAAATTTGAATATTGAGCAGTGAGTTATGTGTACATAATTGAGAATTCTAAGGTTGTATGTGTATAATAAAAGGCTCATAGAATTAAACAATAATATACATGAGCATCTGTGATGTGCTCTGTGCCTTGCTATATGGAAAGGATATACATGAAGAGTAGAAAAGAAGAAAAGCTCCCTGATTTTCAGGAGTTGGGGACCCATATAAAACTGAAACAAGTTTCTAATAAGTTCTGAATTGTGGATTTTAATGTGGGACTTCAGAAATAAGTTAGATCAATGTCTTCATTCTACATGCCAGGTGTATAGAGTTTGGAGGAAGTGATGGTATAGCGTGATCCCAGGGGATCACGGGAGTGAAAGTAGAGAGAGGATGGAGCCTAATTCATTTGTAGAATTGGAGACTGGCTGGAACATAATTGGTTTAAAATCAACAGAACATGTTGAGGAATAGCAAGGAGAAGTTTGTGTAAGTGCAGTGGAAACAGATTACAGAGACTACCTCATCACTCAAACAGGGAGATTAAATGGTGGAGTTGGGAATTGGGAAGCCCTAAAGCTTTTGCCCTTCATGGCATGGGGGAGAGACAAAATAAAGGTGTTGCAGGAAGGCTGGTCTTGGAGGAGATGTATATGATGCAGTCACAGAAGGCTCAGAGTAGCTTCCAAAGAAGAATTACCAATTACCCAATTGTCTTCGCAACATGAGACCTCAAAGTGCTTCCTTTTGTGCCCTTCTTGTGTCTAGACACAACTTCTGTTTGCCGTTATAATTTTTTTTGATACATTGCTCATAGCCAGAATTCAGAAGATACCCCACTTCTATGGAGAATGTGAAGACGTGAGTTTTATGCCACTACATGTAAAGATCCTGCTACTACAAGTAAAGATTCTTGCTAGCGGTTTCCTCCGATGTGACTTGAGATATTTTACTTTCTTCCTTCTCTGCTAACCTGTGTACATATTGAAAAAAAAAAAAGGAAATCAGGAACTGTATAGTACTGAGCACAAGGTAAGCGTTACACATACTTTCTGAATAATATAATACATAAAAAAAAATCTGTGGATAGTTAGAGAAACCTCTTCATTGTGGAGGCTGTAAACCTCTTTTTTTTTTCTGGACATTTGGCTAAATCTGCAGGTAGACATAGTAAACCCTGCTCTCGTATTCCAGCGCATATTGTAACTACAAACAACTGAGGCTGATTTCCACAGCCACGTTAGAAAAGTTAGGCCTGCCGTTGAGTTCCACCTCTGTAATACTTGGCTTTCATATAACAGTTTTCAAGCTTCATTTAGTTGGTACTGAAGAGCCCACTGTTGCTATAATATGTATGGAAAAATGATTCTAGTCAGGCGCACTAAATTCCTTGAGTAAATATGTGTAGTGGAAAGAAGGAACACATTAGGTCTGGTACTAGTTTGAGGCCTGGCAAACGAAATACTCTATGAACTTCTAGTTTTAAAAAATGAATTCAATGCTGGAAACGCAAGCTTTGTGGCAGCATTGCCATGACTGGCTGCTGTTGGAGAGCTGACACCGTTCCGATAACACTGTGTTCATGTGGACCAAATCTGTGAATTTAGGAAGGAAAAAGAAGGAGCAAAGTTAAGGAGGCAATTACTGTCAATTATACCGCAAAGGCTATGTGTGGAAAACATTAATAAATCACTGAAAAGTAAAGAGCTGGGAAACTGCCATTTAAGTGGAAAACTTGTATATCAGAAGTAGCAAACTAGAAGCAGGTGGTATGAATCTGGCTTGGACGTGTGTTTTGTTTGGCCTTGGTGTTTTAAAAACGTAAACTTGTCTGTCTTTATGTATGGCTTGTGGTCTCTGCCTCTCCACTTTCCCCATCACGCTCTACTGTCTTATACTGTCACTCTCAATTCTTTTATGCACCTGATATTATTCAAGTTTGCACCACCTAGAATAATTTTTTGAGGTTTTTTTTTTTTTTTGTAGCAGTATTATATTGTAGTAGAAAAATTTTGAAGGCAAAAGACTTGAGGTGAAATTTGAATTAAGTGATTTGTTGACTGGGCAGTGCATCTCTATAAACTTTATTGTTCTCCTCTTTAAAAGAAGAGGCAAAAATAACACTACCTGCTATGCTTATCCCATAGGCTAACGCAGGCTAAATGTGGAATTACAAGTAAGATATGGTAGGAGGATATTTTTCACCCTAAGTGTGGTATGGTTAGCTATTATTTTGTTTCAAAATGAAGAACTTTGTTTCTTGAATCCTTTAATTCACAGACATTTCACAACAATTATAACCAACTTTGGGAATCATATGTCTGGGCCCTTTCAAGTTTCTGGTCTACATATGTCATTAGATCTCAAACTTGACGCACAATGGAATAAATGGTGGAGCTTTAAAAAATACTTAGGACTTCCCTAATAATTCTGAGCTAATTGATCTGGGGGTGGTCTGGGCTCTGGAGTTGAGGCTGTTTTGTTTTTGGTTTTGTTTCTGTTTGTTTTTACACTCCCCAGTTGATTTTAATGAGTAGTCAACACTTGAGAACTATGGCTTACACTGATTCAGTAAAAATATCACTTAAAAAAAAAAAGAAAAGAAAAGAAACATCACTGAATTATAAAATTTAGCCAGAACTGATTTGGTCATTCTCAGACTATTTGGTAGTAAAACAGATATTGCTGGTTAGTTATTCCATCTTTTAATTCAGTGATTCTCAAAGTGTGGGCAGTATTAGTACCACCTGGTATAATAAGCTGACTAATGGCCCCCCAAAGATGTCCTAATCCCCAGAGCTGATGAATGTTATTTTACATGGCAAAAGGGACTTTGAAGGTGTAATTAAGTTAAAAATCTTCAGATGAGTACAAGAGCCTGGATTATCCAGGTGGGCCCAGTGTAATCACAAGCATCCGTATAAGAGGAGGCGGAAGAAGTCAAGTCAGAGAAAGTACGTAAGGACAGAAGGTGGGAGTCACAGAAAAGCGAAGAGGTTACTGCTGGAAGCATCTCTGGCTTTGAAGATGGAGAAAGGGGCCCTAAGTCAAGGAATATAAGTGGCTTCTAGGAGCTGGAAAAGGTGAGGAAATGGACCCCTGCATCCCCAAGCAATTCTGCCAACAATGATTTTAGCCCTTTGAGACCCAATTTCAAATTTCTGACCTCCCAAACTGTAAGATAACAAATTGCTGTTGTTTTAAGCCACTAAATTTGTGGTGATTTGTTATAGAAGCAATAGGAAACTGATAACCTGGAAATTCATTAAAAATACAAATTGTCAAGGCCTCTCCTGGACCTACCATATCAGGATCTCTAGAGGGTGCGTTCAGTAATTCAGCCTTTCGTGAGCTCTCCAGGTGATTCTGATGCACAGTAAAATTTGAGAACCATTGCTTCAGATCATGTTATTTAGTTTCTTTTCTTTCTAAAATTTATGGTTTGAATGGCTTTGAAGTGGGAGAGTATGTACAAACACTCAATTTGATTACAGAAAGTTTTATATAGGGAAATAGATTAAAAATAATCCTTTGAAGAAGGCATTTAAACTGAAGCTAGTTTGGGGAAGATTCTCAATGTCTGGCATGATCGCTAGGCTTGTAAAAATGTGTGTTTTAAGAGAGTTCTGATCTTTAGTACAGAAATTACAGACTTCAACTTAACACATTCTTATTTGGTGAGCACACAATTGATAATATCACTAGACATCCCTTCTTGTTATAGGAGGCTTTGAGGAAGAGGTAAAGTCAACCTAGGAATCCCAAATCCTATCTTCTTTTCAGTTTCAGTGCTATTCTCACAAGAAGTTTAATTTGAACCTGAAGTGGAACAGCTAGCATATATTCACATGCTTTAAACGTCCATGCATTGTCAGAGAGAGTGGGGGGGGGGAGAATTTACATTTTAACAAAATGTTTGTAATTTCAAAATACCTTGATTGACTACCGCCCAGTGAGTGAAAACCATATGCAGTCAGTAAACGTGGAAATTCTCTGCTGCTTTGATTCTCATAATGAAAACTTCAAGCAGCCCCACATCTGTTCCCTTAGGTCTATCTAATCCCATTGTGTCTGTTTAAACTGTTGGCAAGTATGCACATGGTTTTGAAGACCAGGCGCCTCTCTGTGGGGAGCAGCATAGAGACTACTGATTTATATCCCTAAGGCTTCTGATGTATTGAAAGCCAAAAATTTCCACTTTGACATTGAATGGTGACTAGTTTAGCTACTATAATATTACCAATCCGGCAGCTCTTGAAACTGTCTGTATGTGAACTTTTCATTTGACCCAACTGGGTACTCTACATTTGTCACTTGAACCTAAGAACAATCTTCTAAAAACGTTGAAGTCACTTCTCCTTCTGTTATTTATAGCATGGCTGGTAATTTCTTCGTCAAACTACTTAACTGTATTTTATCATACTTTTAAAAATATGGTATGAGGATCTAAAGTTCAGGGAAGTATAACAATCAGTTGAAAAATACTAACCAGAGAAGTAATCATACAGTCTTGTGTCACCTGACATGCAGTGAACAAGCTGATGAATGAGTTAGGATTTAAATGGTAATTATCATTCATCATTATAATAGACTTATTAATTCATAAATTCTTGGTAAGCCAATTTTCTATAAAAAGGTTAATAATAAAAGTGGAAAAGAAAAAAAATTGCCTCAATGTGATAAAAAATGTAAGAGCTAAAATATCTTTACTGCCACATATCCCTCCTAATTATCCAGTGGTTTTATATTAAATGTTTCTTAATACAAGACTATATTTTCTCAGTATTTTGAAAGAACAAAAAGTACAATTTCTTTTATTACTCACCCCCTCACACTCCCCTATATGAACCAGCATAAATACTATAACCAAACTGAGATAATATTTGAACGCTCTAAATTAATATAATCCCAAATAAACTGAGACGGTTTTAAACAGTGATTCTTGTTAGTAAATGTCAAGGTATCACATTTCAAGTGTTTACTGGACTAAATCTTGCATATTCCACACAGTAGCAGTATACAGATATCTGCTTCAGATTTATGTGCATAAAAATGACAAATTGAGCCAAACGTAAGCATGATTAAGTTTTCTTTAGTTTGAAAATGCCAATCAGCCATCTTGACATCAATTTCAACAATACCGGTAAAGCATTTTTGTTGCACTCCATCCCTTAATAGAGCTACAAAAAGAAATGCAACAACTGCAGAAGAAAAAAAATAAGATCAGCTCTAAACACTGCTAAAGTTTAATCCTAAAAAGTCAAAGATAAAACTTATTGAAATTCTTTCTTAAAATTCTTTAAACAGTCATTTAAAATCGTTACTGTTGATTATATTCAGAGAAATAGGACAGATTCTATTTGCATAACTTTTGCTCTCAGTTTGGAACATGAACAACAAAGTGCCATGATTAATGATTTTTACCATTCTTTTTGTTTTCCTGGTGATAGTTGGCATAAAAATGGGCTGTCAACCATGTCAAATTGAAGTCAGTAGGAATAAAATAAATCAAAATCCTTAAGTTGAGTCAACTATAGAGTCAGAATATGATACTCCACTGGACAAATTTGCATCCAATTTTGGGGGGAAATTTTTGGTCATCAAAATAAGTGCATTTCCCATTAAGTTGGCAATAAAGCTTGAGGGAGAAAGATCACATTGTTTACTGTAAAACTGATACTATAAAGATTATATGAGATCACATGTATAGATACAGATATGTAAACTGTAATGGGATTTCAAATAACAGAATAATTATGAATTTCAAATTTTCCTTTATATGCAGTAAAAGTTAATAGTACAGTAAAGATCCAAATCTCTAGGCCATAGGCAGATAACCTGCTGTTAACATTAGTGATTGGAATTTTGTTTAAATAATAGCTATATAATTAGGACCACATTGCCTGACAAATGTTTGGCACATACAGCTTCCAAGGTTTCATACACCTTGGAAAGAAAGAAGGCAATATCTAACAAAAGTTGATAATAGCCAAAACAACATGGAACAATAAGACCTCCCTCCCTCCCTCCCTCCCTCCCTCCCTCCCTTCCTTCCTTCCTTCCTTCCTTCCATTCTTCCATTTATTTTTTTGTTTTTATGTTGGAGAATATGTGTGTTAGGTGAGCTCTCTGATGTCTTCCCTTGAGGCTCATTTTATGCTTGTAAAACTGAATAATGGGGTGGCACATCAGACTGCAGTAGGGAATTTTCCTTTGTAATCGGAGTTCTGAGGAGATATGTTATACTGTATCGTGTTAGAAAAATTAAGCAGGTCATCCATGCCTTTCCTGACTATTCTGTTCTTCTCCCTTAGTGGGCAAGAGTAGAATTTCCTGAGGAAGGATGCTCTCTGTCAGGCAGACAGCCCAATGCCCAACCAAAATAAATGAATAAATAGACTAGTTAATTAATTAATTTAAAATAAAGAAATAAATCAAAGGCTCAACTTTGCCACTTTATCACAGACCGCCTTTGAACCTTAAACACCAGGCTGTGGCTGGGGATCTCAAGCCCTCTTTAGGTGGTTTAACAAGAGCTGCTTCCGTTAACACTAGGCCTGATGATAAATGTTATGTGGCTGGTTAGAGGTTGAAAAGTCATCAAGCTATAAAAGTCTATGTTGTTGCTGAGACTCCAGAGGACTAAGTAGTGTTGGATGATAAACTCAAGTTGTATGAGAATCAGAACATTACAGACAAAGCATTACAACATGAAATTCGTAATTTATTTGAATCAACACATATATGATTAATAACAAAATAACCTCTCTCCTGAGTGTTACTTTGTTTCTATAAACATCCTGTAGACCTTTGGAATCATTCTTATGTAGAAAGTTCATAGGTGTGATGTACACAATTTGTTGTTTGTGCTGTTGTTAGAACTGTTGACCTGTTACTTATTCTCATCATATTTTCCATGTACATTTTTGCAACTACACATGTAAAGTTCATGCATTCTCAAAATTGTTAAAATATATTGAGTACATTTTCTTTCTTCCTGCGACTTCCAATTTCAGGTGTTGTTTTCAGTTTTCTAAAGTGGCAGTTTGTTACTTATTTACTCAACTAAGTCCCTGAAAAAGATCGGAAAGTTCTGACTGCTGGGTTTGTGTGTGTGTGTGGGGGGGGGGGTGCTGATCAAGAGAGGGAAATGCATTTGCACTGTAAGCACAATTCCTCGAATTCTGCCTTCCATCTAGAGACCGAAGCAATCAATCATGACTGACATGATGAGATGCAAAGAGTAAAGATGGCAGGACATGATCACCTACAGAAACTGTTATATTTATCCCATCTGTAACTCATTCATTGTTGCTCCAGTTTTCCTAACATTCTCCCACTCACCTCTGAAAAATTGGCAGAAAATTTGGATGGGTTTATTTTTATGACCTCGTGGTTTCATTCTATTCAATATTTTGGGGGAAATACCAACTCTCATGCTGACTTCTTTCATTAAATACATATTTTAAAAATATACATACTCTGAAAACTGAGAATTCTATATTTATCTAACTAGTTGATTTAGCGCGTAAGATACCTAATCTCCTAAGCACTTAACAGCCAGGCACCCCATCAGGTTCCTTGGAAAAGAGAGCATGCTTATCTTGGTAACAATGAAACACTGTTTTTAGGATAGATTTCCTCTCATCTGCCAGCATAGCACATGAAATCCCAAACTAAACTGTTGGGACACATCCTCCAAGCTCCCTCACTCTTAGTTACTTCTCTCTGTGCCGACTTCTGGGGTCCTCATGAAAGAGTACAACCAGAATGCCCACTCTCCAACCTGGTTTTGACTCTCTTCCTGGGAGAGATCAAATGATAATGATTTCTTCTGCTACCAAAGGAATTTCAGAGTTCTGGGAGAAAGTAGGCCTCAAGATGGAGAGAAATGGACAAATATTCCTCAGCCTTTGTTTTTTGCTCACCATGATCTCCCTTTGCCTTACAATACATACATTAGCTAGTATGTGTTATGGAATACTGAAGCATTTATTTGGAACTTACAACACTGCCTTTATACCTAACCATATTTTATACTTTATGCTTTGGCAAACAATATTTAAGCATTTCCATGTAAAAGGGTACTCCTTTTTTCTCTTTATGCCTTCACAGCACGTAACATTTCTGTTTTTCTTTCTCTGTAGACACGCAAACTTACACACACACATGCACACTCATGCATGGCATAATCAGCGAAGCAAATTTGGCACATAAAAAACTTGGCATTAAAGAGCACAGTGTGTACAGTTAAATGCATATAACATGTGGATTATCTTATAATGCCCAATTCTGGCATGTAAAATTTTACATTAAACTTCCCTGGTTAGGATATCATCTCCATGCAAGCAAGAATTATTTATTTGCATATTGATCACCATATTCCCAATGATTGGCACATAGTAGGCACACATTCAATATTTGTTGAATAAATTAGAAATATACCTTTAACCCTGAAACTTCATCAGATAAGAAAAAGATAATTTGTAATAGAAAAGCTATGACATGATTTGTGATTAGTAATTCATGAAGAGTGAATACTGTTGATTCACAGGGAACACAAGTTTTCGTGTGGGTTCCTGACAACCTTTCAACTTGAAAATTATTTTAAACAGAAATTTGGTCTAAAGTTGAGAAACAGGGATTCAATATAGAGTTTCTGTTCGCAGGGAGATGGTCTTCTTGCAGATCTGATATGGAGCCAGCACACAGGTATATCTATACCGGGTATACGGATACTGAAATATTTCCATACTGGCTGATAACTATTATAAATGCTCAGCCTCAAATACCTTCTGTAGCCCCAGGCATTTCAATCTCCTTAAGAATTCCCGGGACCTTCCTGCAATCCCACAAAGAGTTAGTGCCCAGTAGAGCAGGGGGCCTCCTGCACGGTGGTCAGAGATCATTCTGAATGACCAGTGCCTCTGCTGTACTGCTTGCTAAATATTTTGAATATCATCTCTGTTTTCCTGTTAGAGTTCTGACAGGAAGCCAGTCCTTGCCATTCTCTCAAAGGTTTCATGAGAGGTGTAAAGTTGTCCTACCCACTATGCAGAAGATCATTTAAAGGTTTGTTGAAAATGAATGAAAGAATGTGTAACTTTAATGGAGATCAACAGCATAGAACAAAGAGGCATGAGACGGGTAGCACTTCAGAGAGAACCGGTATAGAGTAGAAGTCAGGGAACAGAGATAAGAGAGTAATGCCTTGTCTTGGGCTACAAGGCAAGTGGAGAACAGAACAGCTTGACTGAATAATGATGGGAAGAAACTGGAGGAGGAGATCAGAGACTGGACAAATGAATCTAGCTACAGTGGTGCCTCTGTGGGCACCCAGGCAGGCTAATGCTGGCATGGTGCACATGTGTGTCAGTCAAAGACATAGACATGAAACCTATCAATCTAATGGGTAAGTGGGGTAGCAGAAATCCAGGCAGTAACACGAAGTAAGGCAGTCCTGGTAACCCTGTTGGCTAAATACGGAATAAATGTGGATACCGGAACCTGAGAAACGAAGGGAGCTGGGGAGAAAAGGTTCTTGTGGCGGGATTGTATGTGTTTTATAATTCATTAAGCTAGCCAGAATTAGTGAAGCACCTTATGGATTTCAGCTTTTAAACTCAAAGTGAGGCAATCACTTGAGGTTACTCACCTTCTTAAAACTTATTTTTCCTTTGATTTCTTCTCTGTCTGTCCTTTTGACTTCATAACTTTGTCTCTCGTTTATACCTCCAGTCCCCTCTCTCATATACCCACTAGCAGTAATCTTCACCCCAAAGTCCTGGTAAGTTGCTCTTTTCAAGTGGAAAGACCTACGGTAGCCTCAATCTTTTTTTTTGTTTTAATTTATTTAATTAACTTTTTTTTTTTTTGGCTGCACTGGATCTTTGTTGCTGTGCATGGGCTTTCTCTAGTTGTGGCGAGCGGGGGCTACTCTTCGTTGTGATGCGCGGGATTCACATTGTGGTGGCTTCTCTTGTTGCAGAGCACAGGCTCTAGGCATTTGGGCTTCAGGAGTTGTGGCTCGCGGCCTCTAGAGTGCAGGCTCAGTAGTTGTGGTGCACGGGCTTAGTTGCTCCGTGGCATGTGGGATCTTTCCAGACCAGGGTTCAAACTCATGTCCCCTGCATTGGCAGGTGGATTCTTAACCACTGAGCCACCAGGGAAGCCCAGTAGCCTCAATCTTAATGAACACAGTCTTTAACCTGGCCACAAAGCCAGCAACCAGCTGAGCACTGGCGCTCGCCTTGGGTAAAGATGCAGGAATTTTTACATGAACCAGTTAAGCAGCGGAAGAGGACACAGAATTAGTCCAAAACCAAAGTAAAAGATAGATAAACTGAGGCAGAAGCCCTAATTTTTATAGTCTGGACCAAATCAGAAAGCATGTAATCAATGCTACCACTCAGAGGGCTCATTATCTGGTAGTGGTTTTATGAGAGATAACTTGTAGGTCATGTGGACTGGTAATGCTGTGGGTTCTGGTCAGCTTCTACAAGGATCAGCTGGGCCTGCAGCTGGTAATCATCTGTGACCCTGTCTGCTACATGCTGAAGAATGCAAAATCAGTTGACTTCGCAGGAGAAGGAAGCCATACACACACATGACAGCATAGTGCATGAAGGGGGGAAATAGTGTACACAAAAAGAACAATGACATATATAGCAAGAAGGAGAATATCTTGAATAGATACTGACCACTAGACATAATGAGAGCCAGTAAACTTCTTGTCACACACATAAGAACAAGAAAGCTGTTGGGAATACAAGACTAAAATATTGGCTGAGCCAATTCCTGGCAAGAGAAATATTACCAACTCCCTATTGAGGAAGAATTGGTAATAAATACTAAACTCATACACCTGTAGTATAAGTTTAACTCATAACTCATACATAACTTAATCTAGTTGATATTTTATAAGTTTTTTCACACAATGATCAAATTATTCTTAAAGAACTTTCTGGATTTAAAAACCCAGTTAAAGAGATTGGTTCACGATGGCAGAGTGGAAGGACGTGAGCTCACTCCCTCTTGTGAGAGCACTGGAATCACAACTAACTGCTGAACAGTCATTGACGGGAAGACACTGGAACTCACCAAAAAATATACTCCACATCCAAAGACAAAGGAGAAGCCACAATGAGATGGTAGGAAGGGCGCAATCACAATAAAATCAAATCCCATAACTGCTGGGTGGGTGACTCACAAACTGGAGAACACTTATACCACAGAAGTCCACCCACTGGAGTGAAGGTTCTGAGCCCCATGTCAGGCTTCCCAACCTGGAGGTCTCGCAATGGGAGGAGGAATTCCTAAAGAATCAGACTTTGAAGGCTAGCAGGATTTGATTGCAGGACTTCGACAGGACTGGGGAAACAGAGACTCCACTCTTGAAGGGCACACACAAAGTAGTGTGCACATTGGGACCCACGGGAAGGAGCAGTGACCCCATAGGAGATGGAACCAGACCTACCTGCTAGTGTTGGAGAGTCTCCTGCAGAGGCGGGGGTGGCTGTGGTTCACCATGAGTTCAAGGACACTGGGAGCAGAAGTTCTGGGAAGTACTCCTTGGTGCGAGCCCTCCCTCCCGGAGTCTGCCATTAGCCCCACCAAAGAGCCTAGTAGGCTCCAATGTTGGGTCACCACAGGCCAAACAACCATCAGGGAGGGAACCCAGCCCCACCCATCAGCAGACAAGCTGATTAAAGGTTTACTGAGCTCTGCCCACCAGAACAACAGCCAGCTCTACTCACCACCAGTCCCTCCAATCAGGAAACTTGCTCAAGCCTCTTAGATAGCCTCATCCACCAGAGGGCAGACAGCAGAAGTAAGAAGAACTACAACCCTGCAGCCTGTGGAACAAAAACCACATTCACAGAAAGATAGACAAGATGAAAAGGGAGAGGGCTATGTACCAGAAGAAGGAACAAGATAAAAGCCCAGAAAAACAACTAAATGAAGTGGAGCTAGGCAACCTTCCAGAAAAAGAATTCAGAATAATGATAGTGAAGACGATCCTGGATCTCGGAAAAAGAATGGAGACAAAGATGGAGAAGATGCAAGAAATGTTTAACAAAGATCTAGAAGAATTAAAGAACAAAAAACCTAGAAGAATTAAAGAACAAACAAACAGAGATGAACAATACAGTAACTGAAATGAAAAATACACTGGAAGGAATCAATAGCAGAATAACTGAGGCAGAAGAATGGATAAGTGACCTGGACGACAGAATGGTGGAATTCACTGCTGTGGAACAGAATAAAGAAGAAAGAATGAAAAGAAATGAAGACAGCCTAAGAGACCTCTGGGACAACATTAAACGCAACAACATTTGCATTCTAGGGGTCCCAGAAGGAGAAGAGAGAGAGAAAGGACCCTAGAAAACATTTAAAGAGATTATAGTCGAAAACTACCCTAACGTGGGAAAGGAAATAGCCACCCAAGTCCAGGAAGTGCAGAGAGTCCCAGGCAGAGTAAACCCAAAGAGAAACATGCCGAGACACATAGTAATCAAATTGACAAAAATTAAAGGCAAAGAAAAATTATTGAAAGCAACAAGGGAAAAACGACAAATAACATACAAGGGAACTCCCATAAGGTTAACAGCTGATTTCTCAGCAGCAGCTCTACAAGCCAGAAGGGAGTGGCATGATAAAGTGATGAAAGGGAAGAACTACAACCAAGATTACTCTACCCCATAAGGATCTCATTCAGATTCTATGGAGAAATAAAAAGCTTTACAGACAAGCAAAAGCTAAGAGAATTCAGCACCACAAACCAGCTCTACAACAAATGCTAAAGGAACTTCTCTAAGTGGGAAACATAAGAAAAGAAAAGGGCCTACAAAAACAAACCCATAACAATTAAGAAAATGGTAATAGGAACATACATATCTATAATTACCTTAAACATGAATGCATTAAATGTTCCAACCAAAAGACACAGGCTTGCTGAATCGATACAAAAACAAGACCCATATATATGCTGTCTACAAGACACCCGCTTCAGACCTAGGGATATATACAGACTGAAAGTGAGGGGATGGAAAAAAATATTGCATGCAAATGGAAATCAAAAGAAAGCTGGAGTACCAATACTCATATCAGATAAAATAGACATTAAAACAAAGACTGTTACAAGAGACAGAGAAGGACACTACATAATGATCAAGGGATCAGTCCAAGAAGAAGATATAACAATTGTAAATATTTATGGACCCAACATAGGAGCACCTCAATACATAAGGCAACTGCCAACAGCTCTAAAAGAGGAAATCGACAATAACACAATAATAGTGGGGGACTTAAACACCTCACACCAATGGACAGATCATCCAAACAGAAAATTAATAAGGAAACAGAAACTTTAAATGACACACTAGACCAGATAGATTTAATTGATATGTATAGGACATTCCATCCAAAACCAGATTACACTATCTTCTAAAGTGCACGCGGAACATTCTCCAGGATAGATCACATCTTGGGTCACAAATCAAGCCTTGGTAAATTTAAGAAAATTGAAATTGTATCAAGTATCTTTTCCAACCACAACGCTATGAGATTAGAAATCAGTTATGGGGAAAAAAACGTAAAAAACACAAATAAATGGAAGCTAAACAATACGTTACTAAATAATCAAGAGATCACTGAAGAAATCAAAGAAGAAATCAAAAAATACCTAGAGACAAATTACAACGAAAACACGATGATCCAAAACCTATGGGATGCAGCAAAAGCAGTTCTAAAAGGGAAGTTTACAGCAATATAAGCCTACCTCAAGAAACAAGAAAAATCTTAAATAAACAATCTAAACTTACACTTAAAGGAACTAGAGAAAGAAGAAAAAACAAAACCCAAAGTTAGTAGAAGGAAAGAAATCACAAAGATCAGAGCAGAAGTAAATGAAATAGAAACAAAGAAAACAGTAGCAAAGATCAATAAAACTAAAAGCTGGTTCTTTGAGAAGATAAACAAAAGTGATAAACCATTAGCCAACTCATCAAGAAAAAGAGGGAGAGGACTCAAATCAATAAAATTAGAAATGAAAAAGGAGAAGTTACAACAGACACCGCAGAAATACAAAGCATCCTAAGAGACTATTACAAGCAACTCTATGCCAATAAAATGTATAACCTGGAAGAAACGGACAAATTCTTGGAAAGGTAACCTTCCAAGCCTGAACCAGAAAGAAATAGAAAATATGAACAGACCAATCACAAGTAATGAAATTGTAACTGTGATTAAAAATCTTCCAACAAACAGAAGTCCAGGACCAGATGGCTTCACAGGTAAATTCTATCAAACATTTATAGAAGAGCTAACTCCAATATTTCTCAAACTCTTCCAAAAAATTGCAGAGAAAGGAACACTCCCAAACTTATTCTATGAGGCCACCATCACCCTGATACCAAAACCAGACAAAGATACTACAAAAAAAGAAAATTACAGACCAATATCACTGATGAATATAGATGCAAAAATCCTCAACAAAATACTAGCAAACAGAATCCAACAACACATTAGAAGGATCATACACCATGATCAAGTGGGATTTATCCCAGGGATGCAAGGATTCTTCAATATATGCAAATCAATCAATGTGATACACAGTATTAACAAATTGAAGGATAAAAACCGTATGATCAACTCAATAGATGCAGAAAAAGCTTCTGACAAAATTCAACACCCATTTATGATAAAAAAAAAATCCTGGAAGCGGGTATAGAGGGAACCTACCTCAACATAATAAAGGTCATATGATAAACCGACAGCAGACATCATTCTCAATGGTGAAAAACTGAAACCATTTCCTCTAAGATCAGGAATAAGACAAGGATGTCCACTGTTGCCAGTATTGTTCAACATAGTTTTGGAAGTCCTAGCCACAGTAATCAGAAGAAAAAGAAATAAAAGGAATAAAAATTGGAAAAGAAGAAGTAAAACTGTCACTGTTTGCAGATGACATGATACTATACGTAGAGAATCCTAAAGATGCCATCAGAAAACTACTAGAGCTTATCAATGAATTTGGTAAAGTTGCAGGATGCAAAATTAATTCACCGAAATCTCTTGCATTCCTATACACTACTGATGAAAAATCTGAAAGAGAAATTAAGGAAACACTCCCATTTACTATTGCAACAAAAAGAATGAAATACCTAGGAATAAACCTACCTAGGGAGACAAAAGACCTGTATGCAGAAAACTATAAGACACTGATGAAAGAACTTAAAGATGATACCAACAGATGGAGAGAGATACCATGTTCTTGGATTGGAAGAGTCAATATTGTGAAAATGACTATACTACCCAAGGGAATCTACAGATTCAGTGCAATCCCTATCAAATTACCAATGGCATTTTTTACAGGACTAGAACAAAAAGTCTTAAAATTTGTATGGAGACACAAAAACCCCGAGTAGCCAAAGCAGTCTCCAGGGAAAAGAATGGAGCTGGAGGAACCAGACTCCCTGACTTCAGGCTATACTACAAAGCTACAGTGATCAAGACAATATGTTACTGGCACAAAAACAGAAATATAGATCAATGGAACAGGATAGAGAGCCCAGAGATAAACCCACGCACCTATGGTCAACTAATCTATGACAAAGGAGGCAAGGATATACAATGGAGAAAAGACAGTCTCTTCAATAAGTGGTGCTGGGAAAACTGGACAGCTACATGTAAAAGAATGAAATTAGAACACTCCCTGACACCATACACAAAAATAAACTCAAAATGGCTTAGAGACCTAAATTTAAGACTGGACACTATAAACTCTTAGAGGAAAACATAGGCAGAACACTCTGACATAAATCACAGCAAGATTTTTTTTGATCCACCTCCTAGAGTAATGGAAATAAAAACAAAAATAAACAAATGGGACCTACTGAAACTTAAAAGCTTTTGCACGGCAAAGGAAACCATAAACAAGATGAAAAGACAACCCTCAGAATGGGAGAAAATATTTGCAAAAAAATCAATGGACAAAGGATTAATCTCCAAAATATATAAACAGCTCATGCAGCTCAGTATTAAAAAAACAGACAACCCAATCCAAAAATGGGCAGAAGACCTAAATAGACATTTCTCCAAAGAAGACATACAGATGGCCAAGAAGCACATGAAAAGCTGCTCAACATCACTAATTATTAGAGAAATGCAAATCAAAACTACAATGAGGTATCACCTCACTCCAGTTAGAATGGGCATCATCAGAAAATCTACAAACAACAGATGCTGGAGAGGGTGTGGAGAAAAGGGAACCCTCTCGCACTGTTGGTGGGAATGTAAATTGATACAACCACTATGGAGAACAGTATGGAGGTTCCTTAAAAAACTAAAAGTAGAATTACTCTATGACCCAGCAATCCCACTACTGGGCATATACCCTGATAAACCCATAATTCAAAAAGACACATGCACCCCAATGTTCATTGCAGCACTATTTACAATAGCCAGGTCATGGAAGCAACCTAAATGCCCATCAACAGACGAATGGATAAAGAAGATGTGGTACATATATACAATGGAATATTACTCAGCCATAAAATGGAACGAAATTGGGTCATTTGTAGAGACATGGATGGATCTAGAGACTGTCATACAGAGTGAAGTAAGTCAGAAAGAGAAAAAGAAATATCATATATTAATGCATATATGTGGAACCTAGAAAAATGGTACAGATGAAGCAGTTTGCAGGGCAGAAATAGAGACACAGATGTAGAGAACAAACGTATGGACACCAAGGGGGGAAGTGGTGGGGGTTGGGGGTGGTGGTGTGATGAATTGGGCTATTGGGATTGACATGTATACACTGATGTGTATAAAATGGATAACTTAATAACCTGCTGTATAAAAAAATAAAACTCAAAAATTCAGAAAAATAAAAACCCAATTAAAGCTCCCCATCCAGGTGCTGAGAGAAGATTCCAATTATTTTATCAATAGACCAATGCCTCAAAAAATCTGACTTAAGTTTTCATTGACCTTCTTACCTTTAATCCTTCTTGGGGGGAAAAAACAGTGGAGACAGAAGAGGACTACGTGATTGATACACTAGAAAATTTAATAACAAAAATATGAGGAGGTCAGTTTTTTAGAAGTAGTGATTAATAACTATTAATTTTGACACGTGAACACCAAGAGTAGGTTTTTATGGATCCACTCATAAGAAGTTTTTTTTTAACCTTATATTTTGGGTAACAAGGAATGTTTTTAGTAGCAATATTATTCATTTATGAAATAAATGTGGATTCAATTAATAAGCTATATTCATACTCAGTCTGTCAAATTCCTGTTTTTAAACAACTTGGTTCACTGAGCAAGCTAATTTAATGCCTTACTAAAAAGAAAAAAGAATGGTCATTCTCTCTAGTTAAAGATACATGTGGATAGAATTTAAGCAAGTAAGTCTTTTCTCTGTGGAATACAAAAATATAACTGAGTATGTATTTTAAACACATATACACAATGGAAGAAATCAAGCTAAATGTGTGTGTTTAACCTCTTCAACTTTCTGAATATTGGATGTGGTGAGATTGGGTATGACAGTCAGGTAGCTAAGTTGAAAGTTTTCTCTTTGTATATGTTTTTTTACCCTTCTCTGTTCAGAATCTAAATAGAAACAGATGACTTCTTCAGCGGTATTTAGACATTTTTCTTCAGAAAAATCTGTGCATTTCACCAAGATGAATTAAATGATTGTGCCAATAATCATTAAAAAATGAGGCTGGAAAAATTAAACCATGTTTGCTACTGAATGTTCAGTTATATCTGCTTCTCATTCTTGTTTCACATATGATCATCATTTGGAATAATAATAACCATACACCCAAAGAAACGAGGGCAAAGAAGAGTGCATTATCATATTTTCTGTTGTATAATTTATACATTTACTTTTTGTGCAACAATATAGTTTAACTTTCTTCTAAAAACAGAGACTAGTGGAGATGTTATAATTATCATCCTTTATTTATGCCAAATAGCCAAGGAAAATTAAATTTTATTCCTAATTACCTTGATTCTTGAGAAAGATTTTGTGAGAATGTTGTAGCAATTTGTACAATCTTACTTTTATACTTTTATCATTACCAGGTAGGGTGGAAACAAAGGACATATCATAGGCTCTACATAACTTTCAATTTTCATCTGACATCTTAGCCTGATAATCACCAGTGGTGCTCATGGGGACATATGTATATGTATAAGTGATTCACTTTGTTATAAAGCAGAAACTAACACACCATTGTAAAGCAATTATACTCCAATAAAGATGTTTAAAAAAAAAAAAAGTAGACAGCTTGGGCCTTTCTACCTCCCTGGCCTATCCTTTTAGCATTTTTTTCTTTCTTTTCATTTCTTCAGAACCCACTGTTAATAAATGGTTCCATCCTGAAGTCAGTTAAACACTAGAGATTTAACAGGCTATCTCATTAAGAATTAATTGCATTCACACTTGTTTTGATGGGGAAAAAAGCTTATTTCAGGGGATAACTTACATGATAAAAATTCAGGCACTATGGATCATGGAAAAGGAAGAAAGGGAATATTGGTAAAGAGATCTCCTTACTGTCACTGTAAAAGAAAAAAACAAAAAAAAAACAAACCTCTTCATCCTTAAGACATTGCTGAAAGGTATGTTTGTGTGTGTGTGTGTGTGAGAGAGAGAGAGAGAGAGAGAGAGAGAGAGAGAGACCCCCATATTTTCCCTAGCAATAAAAATAACCAAAATCCTGTAAACACACTCATAAATCTCTAAAGGGATTTCTTATATCAGCCATAATTTTGAGTGTTGCATGAATAAAATGATCATACCCAGATGTGCAAGAAATGACAACTGTAATTTGTAAGGACTGACAACCAGGACTAGGTAATGGCATTCAAACCAATGAGTAATCAGAATAGTTGACAGCCATTCTTCAAGACTCAAATTTCTGATGGGGCACAACACTTGGACAAACAATTGTTAGTGAACTATGGTCCTATGATAATCAATTTATAATCCCTGAAATTTTAGGACATGCCAATACTTACCAGAATATGCTTTATAAGCTGTATAATTTTCATTAGAAAAAAATCTGTAAAAGGATATCTGAAGTTATAACTACATGATTAATTTTTTGCCACTAGAAATATCAATCACTAAATACCAAACATTTTCCTCAGAGCTACTAGAGACATTAAATCAATATGTAAAATGCCAACAAGACATTACAAAATACATTCCCTGCGCTGTCAAAGAGCATTCCCAGAATATTCACACTGTAGAATGTTACAGCCTCTACCAAGAATGCCACCATCCGAGCAAGCAGTGAGTCACCATCTATAAAAATTCAGAACTTGCTTAAATCTGGAAGTTTTACTGCTATGGCAAGGAAGTTACCAGACCAGAAAAATGCAGAGAATCTGAGGCATTGCACTAAGTCGTCTCATTAATTGTCCAGTGGTCCACATCATTAAATAAGAAATGTTGGGGAGGAAAGAAAACAAAGGCAGCAAGCAGGAGGGATCAAGTAACCAAGGCCAGCCCTTCAGCTATTTTTTTTCCTCATATCTCTTTCCCACTGTCCTTCTGACACCCTCCTCACTCGGCTGCCCTTCTTCCTGACTTCCTAGATTCAAAAAGTATATTTTGTCCCACAATTTTCTCTACCCTTTGCTCTTGCATTAAAACTAACCTCTTTCCTATCCTATATTCTATTAAACTGTATTCTTTGGAAGATAGTTTCTTTCATTGACTTAAATATTTTTAAAATATCTCCTGCCACCAAATGATGCGATAGGTGCTGGTGATACAAAGGTGAAGGTGAAAACAGTTCCTTTCATCAAGGAGCTTTCTGTCTAGATGAAAACACTCCTGCAAAAGGGCTAAAAATATATTATTTGTAAGGTCTGGGTAGGTTTTCATTTTAATAGAGTACTCCTATATACAACTGCTAACCTAAAAAAGGTAGTTTTAATGGAAGGAATTTTAGATACTTCCTGAGGAGTGGGGAGGTAGTTTGGGTGTGGATAAGAATATGAAAAAGACCTTTAAGTAATAGTCAAACAACACGTTGGCTCATTTAACATTGCTTTCATGAAAAAGCAACACCATTACTAAGTAAATATAATACCTGTTGAATATTAAAGCTATTTGATCACTGTGGAATATTAATGTATGTTTATCCTGCACGTCCTACACTAGTAAAGTCAAGCTTGTTATGTTGAGAATTGAGTCTCATTGTAAAGTGATGTCATTCCCATTGTTATTCGCCTCTGTAAGGGTGAATAACACCCTTACCTCTGTAACAAACACCCTTACCACTTGGCCCTCACCTCTGTAAGGGCCAAGTGAAGGAAGATCCAAAGATAGAGAGGAGTGCTTCTCAAATAGGTGACTTGGCCCGCAAAGGGACTTTTCACAACGTCTGGAGACATTTTTGATTGTCAGAACTGGGGGAAGTGCTAGTGGCATATAGTGCATAGAGACCAGGGGTTGCTGCAAAGCTTTCTGCAATGCACCAGACAGTTCCCCACAACTGAGAACTATCCAGCCCCACATATCAATAGCTAAGGTTGAGAAATCCTCATATAAAGGGTATTGTGTCATCTCTTTTCCTAAAGTTATCATCTCTTTTCCATTCTGAGATCCCTCCCTCCTGCAACCCCCTTGGGCTAGGGGCAAACTCACCATGATAGGATTAAAAATGTGATACTGTCACAACCTTATCTAAAAGCATTCAGTGCATTCCTCAAACTTGAGTGAGCGTTAAAATATCTGGGATACTTCTTTAAATACATATTCCCGAGTCTGCTTCTGGAGATCCTTAGTAGGTTTGGAATAGGTCAGGAATCTTAGTTTTTCAGGTGATTCTGGTGTGAACGATTGGAAGGGCATACAAAAGGAAACGCTGATCTGTTGGATAAAACCCAGGTTCTTTAACGTTTGATCAGGCCTCCACTATGATCCAATCCATGCGTATTTCTTCTGATACATACCTTGACCCTCTCCTCTCATAATCTCTGTTCCAGCAGTATTGATCTACTTGAAGTTCACTGAAACATTGTACTGTTTCATGAATTCCCCACCATTAATATGTTTCTTCTGCCTGGATTCCCTTTCCTTCTTTGTCCTACTTGTGTTGGTAAATGTTGAGTGGCTGTTCAAAAAAATAGAAAAATTCCCTGATTTGTAGTATTTGCCAATTTCTATGGTATAAATATTCCCACCATGGCCAATTTCAAGCTACCGATGTGACATTTCTGAAAACTGAGCTGGAAGGAAATATGCACAATCAGCTCTTGAGAACTGGTGTGAGCTTAACTCCAGCACAACATTGCAAGTAATTGTTATCTTTTATCCTTCCTCATAGCCTTTCACAATAACTCAAGACTGTTTCTTGCACGTTTAATATTGCAATTATTCTTTCACTTGTATTTCTCAACATGAACATTACCAACTAGACTGAGTTCTTCGAGATGAAGTCCTATGGTAATAAAAATTGTGTTTTGCTAGAGTACATTTTAACTGAAATGTTTCTGTATTTATGGTTTTTGGGGTATGTTTTCCTTTTATATACCAACTTATTAAGTAAAGTGTTAAAATCTTTTAAGTATTTTCTAAGTTTCAGCTTCAGTCATGCTAAAGTATATCAAGCCAAAGGGCTTTTGTTCATGCGTAAGCCAAAATGTTAAAGGCGGAAGTGTGTCTTCTGGGAGCCAGCCTAAGCACTAATAAAATTGAGATATGTGACCTTGGGAAGTTAACTTCGGGCTACTTTTCGCTAATGGGGGATTCTCTTCTGAAGAATCTAGTTTCTGGGTTATTTCAGTCAGAGGAAGTTGTATTTACTTAGATAGTACTTTATCTATAGTCAACTTGGCTGAGTTGAGCTATTTCTCCTTTTAAATTATCAGGGACTTCTTAACCTGAACTACTTTTTATCAAAAAGGATCCCCTTACTCTTTCATTCCTAAGTAATTACCTTCTTGAACTGGAACATATTTTTGAGGGCAGAAATATTTGATAATTGCTCTAGTACCTAGAGACGATAGAGGAAGACATTTTATGCTGCTATAAGAAAGGGTCAGCCTTAAATACATGGACAGGTTGTTTCCCTTCATCTGAAAATACATATAGTTATCTTTCTGAATCCTCAAAACATCACTCTGTATATATTATCCCAGTCATTTGCCTTCTCTATTTATATATTAGGTAGTATACTTGTTTTACTAAAAGCCCAGTTCTAAAAAGTTGAACAGTCGTCAATGTTCCTTCCCTCTCTCTCTTTCTCTCTCTCCCCCTCCCTCCCTCATGACTCTTGTGTGTATAGTGATAGATTCAAATAGCTGTAACAAATCATAATACAGTATAAACAGAGGAAATGATCTTCCTATAAGGGCATAGGTATAAGGATCAATTAAACAAACTGTGGCATGCTATGATATATGTATATGCTTTCAATATTTTATAGAATTCTAAGTTGAAACCTGAAGAATAATGTCTCTCCTGGGAGATAATGGTAATTATAAACAAAAAACATGGGGAAGTTTCTTTTTTTAATCCTTAGTTATAAAATTCATTTGTTTGATGCCCATACCAATTTTTTGCTTATTTGCCTGTCATTGGTTCATGGAAAGATGCAAAAAACTAAGAGATTTAGATGTGATTCAGTAGGATTAGAAAAAAAAAACTATCACTGAGCCAACTAAACTAGTTCCAACTCAAAAGCAAATCCAAATAATGTTTAATTCTTCTGACTTAAATTACTCACTTGAAAAGTAAGTTTAAATTGGCAGTGAGAACAATTCCATAAGCTAGTAGGGCAGAAACTTCAGGATAGTGATATTTAAATTTAACTTATTAAATACTTGATAAGACTGAAAAATCATTGAAGATCATTTTTTTTGATCCGTTGTCATTTCAGGTTTATTTATTTATTTTCCATTGAAAAATGTCTTGCTTCCAAGCTTATATCTCTAAGAGAGCTAGAAAAAATTTTGAAAGACTAACATTATACTAGGCAGGCATCCCAAAAGTTGATGGGACACAACTGTGCTGTAGAAGTTGGTGAGGTAAATGGCATATGTTTCTTAAGAAATGGACTTTATAACTTTCGTAAAACTTTACTCCCTTTGAATGATGGGCCTTTTTGCCTAGGAGTGAAATGATTATGTAGGGTACTGTGCTATAGCACTCTCTTAAAAATACATTGCATCAGGGTCATGGTGTTGTAATGTAGAATTTTAAAGGTAAGAGAGTGAGCTTTTAAATTTAATATCTCAGGGACTTTGGATCCTTTCCACCCAAAACTTGGCTTGCAATTTGTCTCCACAGATGATTTTAATGGTTTAAATTAGTTATGGCTTTTCAAACTGTGAAGTAGCCAATAATTTGTCTTTGACCAAAGTTTAAACAATTAGTTCTAACCAGCACCAGTTAGTTTAAAAATCAGGTTTTAGAGGAAAAAAAGTAAATGTGGTTAGTTAATTTCTTATTGCTCAGAGACTTATATATTTAAAAATAAAACTCCAGAGATTTTAGCTTGAGGGGGAACTCCCTAGTTCTGTGGCTAGTTGCCCAACGTATTATTGTGTGTCAGTGAAAATTTAGAAATGTAGAGAGTTATAAACCCCTCTATCCTCTTTCATATTCATGTGAACAATATTTCTGTGGCATAGGGAGGTTTTAGAGTTTGCAGGTTAATTTTGGGGTCAGCTATCATTTGCAAATTGTAGAAAAGAAGGAAGTGTTCCCATGATGGCATAAGTTTCCTGACTTCACTTCATGGCAAAGTTTAGAGTCTTTTGAATTTCCTTGATCCAGAGTCTGCAAAAGCCTTCAGTGTCAGGTTGCCAGTTTCAGTTAAACTTACTCGGTCTTCGTCTTACTTGAGAGTTTTCAGAGGGACATAATGCTCATTTTGTATTGCCTGGATCAACAGTGCACTCGAAGGCTGTTAACAGAGAGCTGAGAAAGGGGCTGCATGTGGGGGTGCAGACGCCTAAGTACCTTCTCATGGTTAACTGTATGGTTTGTACTTGTGTCCTTTTGTGGGCAGTTATGCTAACTGTGCTCATCTATCATTCTTTATTTATAAGATGACTTAGATTAACATTAGTATCAACATAGGCAGGGAGGATGGCTTTGGAAGGGCAGAGGTAATAAAAAAAAAACCCACTTCTCCAAGTACTCTCTTTTCTTGCTTAGACATTCTCACCTTTGAATAAATGTAGCAAGAACCAAGAAAAGTGATCTGAATTCTCTGGGATTAAACATGAGTATGAGTTTTAAGAAATGGAATTGCAACCAGTTCATATCCTCTCATCTTGTCTGGATTTTTTTCCATAACAAAGCCTGGTTTATCTACAGAGTCCATCCATCTACAAACTTTTACGTTTAATAAACATCAGAGTTGAATTAAGTCAATACTATATTTTTGTAGTAATTGTGGAAGGAAATGAGAACAATGGACAGGTTGCTGAATGGTCTGCTACTGCCTTTGTGATCTAAACTAGTCATAACATTTAATTTCAGTTTTTGGATCTGTCAAATGGGGAGAGGTTGGTTAGTCATTTTCTAAATTCCCTTCCTGCCACAAGACTGTCACTATGACATTACTTTAAAGGTTATGGTCAGGATAGGATGAAACAGTGAACGAAAAGGAGCCACTGACTTTTGTCTAGAACATCTAAATCAAGAGATTTTTGCAACTAAATTTAATAATGGAATGGGAAAACAGTACAAAATAAGGAAGTATAGTGTTGGCGTTCGTACATAATAAATTGATCCTCACCCTCCTGACTGCCATAGTCACCCCCCAAAATATACAAGTATGATAGAGGGGTAGCAGCTGCCTCTTATGTCAACTCACGAATTGTTAAGAATGCCAGTGCTTGTCAGTTAGTAGTTTCCCAGCGCAAACTCCTGGGAGGGAAGCTGGATTTAGACCCTTTTGGATTTCCTACGTTCTCCTCTTCCTTCCTTAGAATTTTGGTAGTACCAGTAAGTCAACTCAGGGAGATAAAAATGGAGAGTAGTTATATCAGTATTGCCTAAGAGACTGGACACAATGAAGAGGAGGCTAGATTGAAGTGGTATTGAGATGGTGCCTGCTAATTACTCTGTTCACATTTTGAAAGCTGCATCAGAATAAACTCCAAACAGAGTAAATGAAACTGCAATAATAACATTCTGTTAGGAATTTTGGATTGGACCTGGTGTAATCTTATTGGTATAGAAGCACTGAGTACTGATTTATTAGGTAAGTGGAGAAAATAGAAATGTGGTGGAGTATGCTCTGAAAAAAGTGTAACTTTCCTTGTTTTTAATCTAAAAACCATTGTGTCAGTCAATTTAGTTTTTGTACACAATGTTTGAAACCTTGATTTATGTAAAGTATTATTTCCCATGTTCATTTGTTAATTTAAGCATTGAAATCCTGATTGAGCACAAGCTATGTGCCAGGCATCAAGCCTGCACTGAGATACGTGATGAATAAGACCCACTTCCCATCTCCCCATCTCCCAGGAGCGTGCTTTATAGTCAAATAATATGGATTGTGTGTCCTTTGTTATAGTGGCAAGTGTCAGCAGCCTATGACATAATTATAATCTGACAGAAAAACAAAATATTCTATAATCAACTTCTTTCTGTGCATATCCAC
This sequence comes from Orcinus orca, assembly GCF_937001465.1. Taxonomy (NCBI): domain Eukaryota; kingdom Metazoa; phylum Chordata; class Mammalia; order Artiodactyla; family Delphinidae; genus Orcinus; species Orcinus orca. The sequence continues at coordinate 33,848,531 of NC_064567.1, forward strand.
TCCATGGTGCTCTGCTGCTATGTAAAATTATACTCACAAATGCTCTTTAGTAGCATTTTTAAAAGATGAAAACTGCCTATATGGTAAAAATTAATCCCAATTCATTTTAGACATTTATGTAGAATTAGGATATGAAGATATTAGCCAAGAGACTGAAAAATGAGTGTACCTGCATACAACTGTGTGTTCTATTTTTCAGGCTTAACAGCTTAGCTGTAACATTTGTACATTAGCTAAATAACATCTCAAGGGGAGATGGAGATAGAACCTTGATGTCTACTGATTGTACATGTGTGAGTTTGTGCTCTCAAAGGATGGTCCTTAAAAACTCCCTGCTGGAAGCTATTGTGCATATTGTAAAAGGACTGTTGCTAAGTGCCAATTGAGCTAGTACTGTATACTTGCCATTTAAAAAGAAGATTTCATACCACTTGATTATGTTAAATAGAAATGTTTGAAATTTATACAGAATTACATCAAAATGGCACACTAGTTATATGTCTAAAGGGCTGCAACTACTGTATTCCATAACTGTCAGTCCTTCTGGTAGATGGTTTAATGTAAGACTGTCACAGAATGTATTACATGAGAAGTATAGAAAGTCTTAGAATAGTGAAGCCATAAATATATATTGTAATAGAACCTAAACCCATGTTTGCATTGAAACATACCTACCTATATACATATACATACATATATATTATATTTAATGGTTCAAGTAACACAAATAGAACTCTGAATTTTTAAGTACGTAGAGGTCTAGATGAATCAAGTAAGGTTTTTCTGTGTACATAATAGAGTCAGAGTATCATTCTTGGTGCTGTACAGGGTTCCTATGGGATAACAATATGTTGTGTTACTTTGAACAATTCCTTCTGAAAATGTCCTTTCTTCAGAGGCACCTAATTTCCCCTCTAAAAATGGTGGTGGTTGGGGGGGATTTTTACAACCTTTTAAGTGAATCCTCTCCATCAGCCAAATTATATTTTCAGTGGGTATGTGATCTACGCCCCTCATTAGTAAAGTATACATGCCATAAATGCAATGATAAGCTACCTTAATTCATAAAAATATGGAACTGGGAAGGAAGTAGACTAAATACCATGACTTTAGCCCCCTTTCCTCCAAAGATCCCATGGAAATAACAAAAAAGAGACATTTTTAAAGAATGAAACTAAGCTGTGTATAGAAAATTTTAAAAAGGAGGCAGCTGTGAGCCAGAAAGTTTGAGAAAATCTTGGAAGACAGAATGGAGGTGACGGGGGAGAAAGAGAGAGGAAGGAAAGGCCCAGCTCCGATCCCCCCAGGGATGGGCGCAGACTTCCCAGGAGCGCCGGAGAAATGCTAAACCTAGAGTCAGCGGAAGAGTTTTGTGGCATGTGAATTATTGCTCAACAAAACTCTTTGAAAATTTTTTTTTAGGGAATAAAGAAAAGCATCAGTGAGCAATAAGGCAGCCATCAGGGCAGAGGGCCAGCAGGATCTTCTGCTCCCTTCCCTTCCTACAAGGAGGTTACTGTTCCAGAGAAGCTCCAACTTCATAAGCATTCTTTTAAGAACAAAAATGAAAACAAAAAGTGTGAACTGGGAAGGCCTTCTTTGGACATTAGGGTAGAAAAGAAAAGCTAGCAGAGCTTCACTTAGATCAGTACTATCACCGGAAAGAATTGGAAGGGGACAAGAGGAGGTATCTATCTGCCCAAGAAATAAAAGCATTAAAATGCTCCACCTTCATGGGGAATAGTCCCTAATAATGTTGGCTTTGGGAGGGATCCCCATCTGCTAACCTGCTCAACCCTCACAAACCCCAAGCAAACCTATCGATTGGCCTGGGCTGTCAGATAACACAGTTGCTGCTGCCAGCAACCCTCTTCCCTGCCCTGCCCTGGACTCCCACTCAAAGGATGGGCTCTTTTAGAGAACTGACTACTTTCCTTTGACAGTGCAGCCCTCTTCAATATGCTGATCAACCTGGTCCTTTATAAATATCAACCTACAGGCATGTATCGTGACATTTGGTGAAAACCCAGTGGTTTGAAAGGGGAGGATTGGTAAGAACAAATAAAAGTAATCCTGGGAAATAGTATCCTTAGATTTGAAAAAGTATCTCACAAGCTGCTGTAATAAAAGTGCCAATCAGAGAATGAAATTAGTCTCTGGGAATTTAAAATAGGATTGAGAAAATTGAAAGAGAAAATCCCTGAATCACTGAAAAAAATACTTCCAAATAGGTGATTTGAGAAAGAAGCTTAAATGTCTTATAATTTAGAGCAAAAGACAAAGAAATGAACAGTATGGGACAAAAGTTAAAAGATACAGAGTTTTGTTCCAGGAGATCCAAAATTCATCATCTGAAGTTTTAGTAGCAGAGGATAGAGACAATGAAGGAGCATGGAACAGGAAATGGAAAAAAAATTCTCATCACATCCCACAAGTACCAGAACGACAAAAACTAACTTTGATAATATTCAGTGTTGGCAGTGACATGGAAGTAGGTAATCTCACAAACTAGGGAGAATATAATCTGCATAACTTCTATAGGGAGAAATTAATTTACCTTTAACCCAGCATTTTACTTCTAAAAATTTTTCTTATGGGTAGTTTACCCACATGAACAAGAACATATATTCCAGGATTCACTTAAGTGTGATTTTAATAAGTAAAACCTGAAACAGTCTATCTATAATGATACACCTATGTAGTTAGAAAATCAAGAAAAAAATTTTGTATGCTGATATGGAGAAATATCAGATATAGACAAATTAAATGCCAATCAAAAATATTAAGGAAAAAATGTATGTTTAAAAAAGAACATAGATATAGCCATAGATTCTTTTGTGTGCCTAACAGTTTCTTTAAAAAATCTAAACTATAGAATTCAAATTTTATCTTTGCTTCTAATTAAATATGTTAATAAATCACAATATTCTCAAAGATACAAGAAGACGATTGAATCATAAAATGTAACCTTAAAAACCCCCGGTTCATTTGATAAAAATCAAAAATACTAATTCAGTGTATAAGTAATATTTAATAAAGACAATGACTCTCAAAGCATTCAAATGGATCAAAAAAGGGAGTTCATACATTCTCTTCCAGAACAGACAGTGCATAGTCCTGGCTTATCGTAACTCAGTGTCAATTATATAGTGAATATATGCAGTATTTCTGTGTATTTTCTGATTTCATCATGTGTAAATTGAGGAAGACTTGCCTAGTAGAAGAGAGCTGTTTTAAAAATCATTTAAGGAAAAAATCCTTAAATGGATACTAATGTCTCATATTCATCTAAAAATAACAAACTATTTTATGGACCATCCAAGCTATTCATCGCTTTCTCTTGGCTGTTCAGCTACCAAGAGAAAATATGGTCACTTTATTCTTTTGGTCACTTTATTCTTAATCATCAGAGAAAAATTGTATAGATTTGAAACTCAAACATGTACTTTTTCTGTCTGCTCACACAAGAAAAAAACAGATTGATAGAAGAGAATATTGAGTCTAAGAGAGAAAATATATGCATGGATATTACATAGAGGAATTAATATGAAATAACACATGACCTGATGGTGGAAGAGTGGTAAAAAAGAAAAAAATTAGAACTTTTAAGTCCTCTAAAATGTAATCTTGTATTTTGGACATTCCCAAGCTGCGGACCCTGAAAAACTAGTATCCCCCAAATGTTAATGCATTTTACTGCTGAAAAGGTTACTGTACCTCTGTTTCTGGCATTCTGGCTGATTAGATGTTCAGATGGACCCTCGTACTATAAAGCAGCTATATTATGATAATGTACCCTTTGAGTTTTTGCTAGTTTTGTAGATGTAGGGAATATCTTTAAAACCTACCTACTGACCCTCCCATACATGTACACATATTGACTGTGAACTGGAACCATATCAGTGGAATGGAATTGGGACCAAAAAGGTTAGAAGTCAAGATGCCACTAGTAGCATTGCTATCTAGACACCGAGGCTCCTCTGGCAAGGTGGTGAAGTTGGGACCGAGATTCCCTTGAGAAATCAAGAGAAGGACTGAGGTCATTTCAGGTTGTTATCCCTCCCCATCACCCACAAAAGAAAATACTTTTTAGACGAAAGTTTTTTCCAATTTAGACCTATAGGACCAATAAGATTAAATAAAATATTTATAAATGAAGATCATCGAGTACATTAGGAGACCAGCCATTATAAGAAAAAGTTAAAAGAAACAGTGAACAAAAGATTGAGACATCAAGGAAAACTGATATTGGAATTGCCAGATAATTCATATAATTGCATAGGAAATGTTTAAAGAAACAAAAGATGCATTGACAAAGATGAGCATGAAACAAAACCTATCAGGAATGAACTGACAGATTTGGAAAAAACAAAAAGATACTTCCAGAATGAAAAACCTATGTGTCAGGGGGAAAAAAAAGCCTCAACGGACACTTTAAATAGTAGATAAGACAGAGAGAAATGCAAATCAAAATCAAAATGGGGTATTATCTCACACTTGTTAGGAACACTTATTAGGACTCTCTGTGTGTGTGTGTGTGTGTGTGTGTGTGTGTGTATGATAAGTTTTGGTGAGGATGTGGAGAAATTGGAACCCTTCTACATTGTTGGTGGGAATGCAAACTGGTGCAGCCACTAAGGAAAGTAGTGTGGAAGTTCCTCAAAGAATTAAAAATAGTACTAACCACATGATCCAGCAATCCCATTTCTGGGGGTATTTCCAAAAGAATAGAAATCAGAATCTCGAAGAGATAATTGCACCCCAATGTTCATCACAGCATTATTCATAACAGCCAAGATGTGGGAACAAGTCAAGGGTCCAGTGATGGATGAATGGATAATATACATGTATATATGAATATTATTCAGCCTTAAAAAGAGAAATTCACCAAATAAGCTCCCAAACTGGAGAGGAGTTCCCTATAATAGGAAGCCATGGAAGAATTTCAGGCAACAATAAGACAGGCTCTGCCTTGGATCTCCTTATCTCCTTCAGTCCCCCGTGAAATTATAGGTGTCTTAGAACAGTCTCACAGCTTACTGGAGCCTTTGGCAATTAGACTTCTATTTTCCTTGGCATCTGGGCTGAGTAGCAATTACTAGTTTGTCATTGATCCCTAATGGAGAGGTTGTCTCATTAATTGAAAAGTTAAGTCTCTGACCTGACAAACTCTTTCTACAGTGAGTGACTTTGTATTAAACACCCATTAGATGAGAAGAGCCCCCCAAATTTTGCATTGTGAAATGGAAATGGCACTGCTAGTAACTTAGCAAATTTTATGAACAGACTCTTAGCCTCACGAACAGCCTCACTTTTTGCTATACCCAACCTTCTGGCTCAGTGTGAGCCTACAAGACTTGCCATGATTTACTGTTGAAAGAGTATCTCTGCAACATGGGAAAAATCTCAAGTAATGCCTTAGCCATATGCAGTCATAATGATAAATTGCTGATATCTTACCGTAATTGATATGCTCCCCACGGTAGGCTAACTTCAGACAGCTGTCCTGGTCATAGAGCACATCATTCCAATATTGATAAAAATATACCTTTGCACAAATAAACAGGCCATCTCTAATGGCCTAGCTACTTGTTCAGGCCAGCCACCTACTCAGACCTCACTACAGAGCCATACCAATATGGAATAATTTTTATGGAAAAATACAATATATCTGTTACATAAGTACAATATATATCTATATGAAATGACCACTGCTCAAGGAAGTAGTCCTTGGGACTGAAATAGTCAGTCAGGCACAGGCAGATATCTCTACCAAAGCCTACTTGATTCATGCTCAAGCCCTCCATGGTTATGGGACCACCACCAAATTGATGTCAAATAAAATGTTACATGTATACAGCCCACTGTTGCCGGAAAAAAATCTCTATGACTTGCCAACCATGCAGCCTTTCTAATGATAATCTCTAACAGGGCTGTTTGGTCCATCTCTCTTCAGCTGTTTATGAATTGCACATGACATACTTCTACATTGGCTGAGCTCCAAATCACCCAAAGCTGGGGGAAGAGTCCCAGGAGAGTTTGAGGGAGCACAATACACTTGTCTCCCTTTTTCTGAACAGCACCCTTCTGAAAGGAAAAGTAAATTCCTTTCCTCTTACGTGCATGTGTGTGTGTTTTCAATGCCTGCTTCTTTTTTCCCCTCAGAGGATACCTGAATACAAATGAGCTTGAACACTGACTTTGCTTAAAGAGGTTACCTTCTACTCTTGGAGGTTGCTTATAACAACAAAATGTGACTTCTGAGTTTTGGTGGAACTCAGCATGCTGGATAAAGGGAGGACAGTCTGACTCATTCCCACGTACTTCTGAAAACAGTGGTCATTGTCTTGTGAAGTTGAACATTTTCATTTATAGTTACATCTTGGCACATAAATAAACTTTTGCTAATTTAGATACCTACTGTTACATGTATGTACCAGGAAGCGGGTATAAGAACATAGGAAAATTGCTCAAAAGAGCAAAAGACTGGAAACAACTCAAATGTATATCAATAGGAGACTGGATAAATAAAATAGAAATATATTTACAGTGGAATTGTACACAGCAGTGAAAAGCAATGCTCTGTAGCTGCAGGTTACATGCAGCCATATGGATGAATCTTAAGAATGTAACATTGAAAACTAAAATTTAAAAAGTCGCAAGTCCCAGAATACTGCATATTGTGTTTTCATAAATCTCAAGAACAAGCAAAACCAGTATATTATTTATTCATATTTTTAAAAGAGAAAGTTATGACAGACACAGAATTCAAGATAGGGGTTGGTTGCTTTGTGGGGGAGAGGTGAAGAGGGGCATGGAGAAGAGCATACAGATGCATGCCAGGTTATTGGTGAATTTTTCATTCTTGGATTTTGATGAGTTCAGAGGCATTCTGATATATTATTATTGTGTTATATGTAATGTACACATAGATAAAATGTGTACTTATATATGTCAGATATTATATTTTAAAAGGTAGTGAAGAAAATAAGTTAAACATTGTTTAAATGGTTCTTTAGTAAAATATGTGGGAGCAACTGAGTTACATAATAAATAGGTATATATAAAGCTGGACTTCTTAGATATTTCAGCATAACATTAGTCACTGTGAATCTCTAACTGGGGATATATTTCTTAGTTGAATCCTTTAGGGAATAAAAGTCTCATAAGTAAATGAGAGTGCCCCTATCCCTTCAAATTCCTGTACCATCTACCTGCCGTTTTGTCTAAAAGTGCACCATTAATTATCCCCTTCATGCATTAAGTATCATTAGTTCACTGACAAATTATAAATATCTTTGGGTGAGATCATATGTTAATCAACAACTTTTTAGTACATGAGAGTTTATCTGGTAATGATATGTTGCTTTTGAAAGCAATCTCTGAGGAAGTGGGCAACAGGACATGTATGTTTAACAAGAGAAGGGGAGGGCTAGGTCTGGTGAATGGAGAAGCAGGACTTGTGGGCCTTGGTAGGACTCATGGGCAGGTATGTGGGAATTTACTGTCAGGTCAGGGAATCTTCAGAAAGGAGAAAAGCAACAAGAGAAAAAAGGGAGAGGAAATTTATATGGCTTATTCGGTAGCTGCCATCATCTCCATTGCATGCTTAGTCCTTGCTTTTTGATTCCTTCCAAGCTTAAACCACTCATGCTTGAACTAGGTGTGTTAGACACTGTCAGTGCTTGATTCATATCCTCTCGGCCCACTCAGGTTCACCTGCAGCTTTGCTGCACAATTATTGTATATACCAATGGCTTCCTATATTAAGCACCGGTGTCTCTATTTCTACTAGGTGTGATGTTCACCTAGAGTACAGGGTAAGCCATTAGTGTCTTGTTTTTAAAGTCATCAAGAGCCACCCTCAGCCACTGAGCGAAGAGAGATGGCTAAGTACCCAGGTTAGCTCCTGCCTTGGAGGTGTGTTTACATTGGCTGATTCCCAGGGACACTGAACTTCAGTTGCTCACAGTAGCGACTTAGCCATTAACACATCCTCTTTATGGTCCTCCTCTCTTCCGTTCTCATTCTGTTGTTCTCATACTGTGCTTCCTGGGATCACCTCCAAAATACACTACTTGACCTGAATCTTTATTTCAGGGTCAGCTTTTAGAGGATGGAAGATTGGCATATATGCACTCAGATTTTTAAACACCTTCTCCTCCCTTTTTAATTTGTTCAGTCGCATTTCTTGTGGATACAAAAAATGCCAGGGTAAATGTTAAATGCAGCAGCATTTTAAGTATGGCATATTATTGTGGTACCCATGCTGCAATATATTTACGTCAAGTTCTTTAATCAATCCTGTTTCTCTAGCTCCTTCTACCACCAGGGCAAAGGCTTACCATACTGTACAAAATTAAGTTATTTCTGCTGCAGGCAGGTTACTTATCATTAAGCCTCAGCTGTCAAACTCAATACAGAAAAATCTAGAAGCCAGTCCCTGAGTGACTGTTTTTGAAGCCGTGGTACATTGTGGAGAGGGTGAAAGTAGGAAAATGAGGGGAAGGAGGCTCATGCCTTTCTAGTCAAGAGCTGATGCTTTCCAGCATTGTCACTTTCTCCACATGTCAGTAGAGGAGGGTTTTTCTAATCATCAATGATCTTTGAAGAGTTCAACAGGCAATTCTATCCTGTATTTTGAGAATTTGGAGCACTAGAGCCTCATATCAGAACCAGATTTGTAGATAACCAATTAGACCCTGCTAAGTCAGTCTGATCCCTAACTAAATATATGTCTAGGGCACTGGGAAGTATACTTTTTTGGATATTTTCTTTCAGTAAATGCAAATCGTACAGTGGTACTTAGGGTAATAATAAGGCAGGCAACTGTGTTATGCCCTGTGAAAACTTTTACCAGTGGCTCAAGCTGGGAACCCACGATTATTCAGCTATCCATTCATGTTTGTAAAGAATCTAGGAGCTCCTGGATTCCCATTTCTGAGGTAATTGCTCTCGGCAATTTTGCAAGACAAATCAGAAAGTAATCAGAGTTCTCTCAAGCTCCCTTGAACCAGGTAGAGGATCCAAGTTGAATACACTGAGTTTTCACTAAGGTGATGCAGGAACCAGAGGAAAATGCCTTCCTCTGACTTCTCAGCAATGTCAGGCCACTCATGCTAGCAAGAACCCAGAGCCCTGGAATGTAGAAGAATAAGAAACATGCCCCCCTGAAAAAATGTGGTATCTATATTTGATAAAGTCAGAGGAAGATCTACATAGGGATCAACTGTAAAGCCCTGGATATCCTTCCTTGATCTCCCCTGAGGACAGAGCAGTACTGATGAATGTGGTTTTCTTGATAACTTAGCCAAGGATCCAATAAACATCTCAAAGTACCCAGTGCCTCCTTATACTTTGTGCATTGAAAATGAAAAACTGGTGAGCATCTCTGTACGGTTCAGGGTAACAGTAACAGTAAGCCCCAAAACAAAAAGATGTGACCTGGGAGATTTTATAACTGAACAGTTATTCTAATGTAAGGTGACTCTAAAGTCTTAAGTAAAAACAATTAAAGTGGTCAGGTTAACCACAATTCCTGTACAGTAAGGCTAGATAAATGCCTTAATGTTAATTTAAGCTCTGAGACTAACCGTGGGCAAAGTTTTACCTTTGTGATCGTTTTTCTCCTTTTGTGGTCCTTCGTGTACTGGAACCAGCTCATACTGGTTAGAGAGAGCCACTGCCAGCAGCTCTTCCAAACTCTGTATTCACTGACGTCACATGGTAGCTTGAAATTGGCCATGGTAGGAGTGTTTATACCACAGAAACAGGAAGTGGGCACATAAATATAAATCAGAGCCCCCTCCCACCCCAGTTTGTTGTTAAACATTTATAAGTATGTGCCCATTTATATTGAAATAAGTAACGAAAACAAGCAGAGATCTTCGCTTCTTGCCTTTGGCCAGAGGATTCATCTCACTCAGATACTTTGGTCATGATGAGCTTGGGCCCTGAGGCAACATTGGAATATTCATGAGTCAGTGTGTTTTATCTGGTAAATGTCTAATTTTCAAACTCTTGCAAGTGACCCAATCTCTGTGAGATTTAGACTTTTCATATGCAAAAACGGTTGTAATGCCTGCCCTATCTATTTCACAGGCATGTGATGAGATTTCAAATGAATAATGCATGTGAAATAAACTAATTACAATGTACATATATATATTGTATAGTACAGATATATTTAATATACTTATACATATTATGGTAATAATAGTTAATAATTGACATTTAGTGTTTAGTGTGTGCCCAGCACTAAGTGCTCTACGTATTTTAATCATTTTATCCTCATCAACCATATGAGGTAGGTGCAATTATTATTCCCATTTTACGCTTGAGAAAACTAAGGTAAAATGAGGTTAAATAACTTGCCCAAGATCACACCATTAGTAAGTGGCAGAGCTGAGGTGACAAACCCAGTTTAGCTTCAGATCCTGAACTCTTAACCACTGTAGAGATTAAATGTCTAAGGTAAATTGTAGATATTTTTAATAGATAATTTATTTGCTCTAAGAGTGTAAACCCTGATTTCTGCATTGCATCTTGTTACATAAACCCCAAAATGTCACAGTGAAAAGAGAAAAATTTTAAACCCAGTGGACAAAGATTTTATATCATTATCAAGGATAGAAATATTGGTATTACTGTAATGCTGAGAAACCTCCAAGGTTTAAAGTTTCATGGATCTTTAAAAGCAAGAAAACTATATTATTTTATTCTATTGTAAAGCAGTAGGAGTGCATTATCAAATATTTGGAGGGGGGAAAAACAGGAAAAATCTGATTCCTAAGGTCAGTCTTACCATGTTGGGTGTATATAGATATGTATGTATTTTTTAAGCATAGTTTTGACCATAGTTTATGTGCAGTTTTATAAAGTTTTTCAGCATAAAATTCCAGTGTAAGTATTTTCCATGTTGCTAAAAATATACATAAAAATTATTTAGTGGATTTTTAGAGTAACTATACCATACATTACATAAGAGGTTGTCTACTTTTGGCATTTACATGTGTTTGTTTATCCTCTTTTTTTATTATAAATGCTGGCATATTCACCACTTGTATATATAGCTCTTACAATATTTTGGATTATATTTTATTTTCTTCCGAGTTTTATAAATGAATTGGTTCAAATGGGATGAAAAATATTATTGATTTTGGCATTTATTGTCAAAAGTATCTCCCTCTATATATACAGCATTTGTTTATAATGTCATTAGCAGAGTGGCAGAGATTCCATGTTAGAGATGTGTAGTGGAACTTGTATGTCATACTAAGATGCTTTGTTGGTGATGAAGGCTTTAAGTTTGGGTTCAAATGGCAGCATTTGGCTTTTAGGATGATTGCTCTGAATGCAGATAGAAAGTGATCAAAGGAAATCTAGACTGGTGTCTGGGAGACCACATAAGAGGGTTTTGCAAGAGTTCAGGCAAGATATAACAGTTCTGAATTAGGTCATTAGAAATAAAGAGCAAAAGAAGAAAACATATTTGTAAAATAACTGGGAAGTAAAAATCAACAAGATTGATGACTAATTGAATGGGGTATAAGGAAGAACTGTTTTGAGCGGAGAAAGATTCTCAACAGAGTTTTGAATATGTTGAATTTGACAGGCCTGTTTTATACTCAAATGCAGGTATGTCCTGTAAGCAGTTTGGTATATGAATAGACATATATGCATTGAAAACTCTGGAAGGAATTATCATAAGGATATTGTATTATTTAACTAGGAAAGTGGATGAGATGTCCTAAAGATAGTGTTAAAAAAGCAGAGGGCAAAAAATAGGAGTCAGAGAAGGACAGAGAAGTCCAAGACAGACAAACAAACAAAAACTAACCAACTAACCAACCAAAGAAAAACAATGATCAAAGAACTATGAGTAGAACTGGCAGAAAATAGCATCACAGAGACTAAGGAAGGAGAGACTTTAATGAAAGGGTAAGTTGTTGGGAGTGTCACCTGCAGTCAGGAAACGTGATGCCTGAAAGGTGTCCTTTAGATTTTGAAAAACAGAGGCCACCAGTGCACTTTTTAAGGCCAGTTGCTTTAGCGGAGGGTGTAGGGTGGTCGAGCTGCAGATGCCCTTGCATCAAAAGTGAATCAGTTTTCATTCTTCATCTTTATTAATGTCTTCTATAAGACAAATTTGGTCTTATTTTTTTCAACTTCTTTTTGGGTTTATTGGCATTTCGTATTCATTTATTTATTTAAGTCAACAGTTCTCAATGAATGATCTGGGACCCCCTGGGAGTTCCCAAGACCCTTTCAAGGGGTTCACAAAGCCAAAACTATTTTCATAATAATAGTAAGACTTCATTTGCCTCATCCTCCTCTGATTTTCTCATGAGCGTACGATGGAGTTTTCCAGAGGTTGCATAAGTGATGTCATCATCATTCTAATAATTAATGAAATGTGTATTTGTCTATAATCATGTTTTTAAAATTGCCCAGTTTTGATTTGTGAATATGCTAAGTGTTAAAATATATTGGGGATAGCCAAAAAGTTTAAGATCATACGGGAAAACCCGAATGAACTTTTTGGCCAAACCCAATATTAATCCATATAAACAAAAACTCTTGAGTCCTCAATAATTTTTAAGAATGTAAAAGAGGAATGATACCCCCCAAATTGAGAACTGCTGATTGAAACTATGCTTTCTTTGTTTTCTCTTATGATTTAGAAGTTATATGCCTGCTTTTATTTCTACAAATATTTGCCTTTAAGGAGAAAGAACAAATACGCATACTAGTTGTAAACATCAAAAATTAAGTCATACCTATTGACATAACAAAAATAAAAATGGATATATTAAGTGGATAGTTTGAATTCCCCTTCACTACTCCTTTGTCCACTTACTAGTTTTGGAAATTCAAATTCAAGGTATAATTAGTTTAATTTTCTTATATTATCTGTTTTTCTCAAGCTGTATTTTTAACATGGCTACCATTTTGTATGCAGTTTTTTCATGTTAGTTTTTCATATTTATTGAGTTAATAGCAGTCAATATCTTGATCAATAACAGTAAATCTTTGGAGCCATTATATAGTTGAAAATTTCTTTAAGTTATCTTCATATAGGAATTAAAGCATGACTGGGTATAGAGTTATCATATTATGTACTTTTACTAACCCCACAAAATTCTGAATAAATTGAACCATATCTTCTGGCTTTTAATATTGGATGGAACTCTGAGAAAAGCTTTATTTTTAAACATTGTTTGATAGTGTTATGTGCTGAATCATGCTGCCCACCAAAAAAATTCATATATTGAAGTCCTAACCTCTAACACCTCAGAATATGGCTGTATTTGGAGAGAGGGTCTTTAAAAAGGTAATTAAGTTAAAATGAGGTTATTGGGGGTGGGCCCTAATCCAATATGACTGGTGTCCTTATAAGAAATGGGGATTAGGACACAAACACACAGAGGGAATATCATGTGAAAACACAGAGAAGACAGCCATCTACAAGCCCAGGAGAGAAGCTTCAGAAGAAACAAACCCTGCCAACACTTTGATCTTGAACTTCTAGCTTTCAGAACTGTGAGGAATAAATTTCTATTGTTTAAGCCATCTAGCCTGTGGTACTTTGTTATATGGGAGCCCTAGCAAACTAATACAGGTAGAAGGCTTAATTATTTTTGTCTACAACTCTGTAAAGGAATTTGTATGTAATATTATTATTCCAAGAGTTCACAACATATGATTAGCTGGTGTTTTTGAAGCTACAGTACAGAATACTACTTTTGCAGAATGTTAATTGATGTTATTTGAAAGAAGGAACTTCATGGTCAAGTAATTTTGAAAAACACTAGATAATAGCATAATTTCTTAGAGATGTTAATACATAATTTTTCATCTTGAATGTCTAAGATGGAGTACTAATTTGTTACTATTTTCTGAAACCCACCTCTTTTTTAATAGGAACAGTAATCCAATAAATATATTTTAAGAATTTAAAAAATTACTTTTAATATTTGTAGCAGAATGAGATCTTTCAATCTGTAGACTTGTATCTTTTTCCAGATACAAAAAAGGATTTTTTCCCTCTCCTCTTGTATGTATGGCCAATTTAGATAGAAGGTTATTGTTCCTGTCCCATTTGGTCTAATTCCTTCTTCTAAAATGCCAATTGGCCATGAATACAATTTTATTTCTTCCTGTTTTATATTTCTAATCTTCTCATCATTTCATCTCTTTCGTCTTTATGCTCTGTGCTCTGGGGGAGTTTCTCAAGATTGCCTTAATTACTGATTTAATTTTATGTGGTATCAATTTTGCTCTTTTTATTCCTAAAGCTGATGTATATTCAGATGTTTTATTTTCAGTTTCCTTATAATACTTCCTTGTTTTATCGTCTCTCTTTTACATATTTTGGCTATTCATTCAGCATCCCTTTTATCTGAGACTACTTTGTCTTATTTAATATTTCATTTCCTCTTTCAGTGTTCATGCTCCTCCATTTAATAAGTACAAGATCTGCTTTCCCCAAAACACTTTTGTTTGCTCTAGTAAATTGTTCAAAAATTTCTTTTTGCTTTCACTCTTGAGTAAATTTATTTTCATCTTGGGTTATGATGTAGATTCCTTTTATTGGCTTCATGGTGAGTGCGTGCATTTGTGCCACGTATGCATAGGTTTATTCATGTGTTTGAGAATGCACATGCTTGTTAATAATAGGACTGTTCAGGTTAGTTGTTTGCCAATATTTGGGGTGGGAGGACTTTTCTTCATTGCCCTCATTGCTTACTCAGCATCTACTTTAAGTTATTAAGTCAGAAGTCTTGCTGTCTCCCCACATGAATTTTTGTTATCCAGGTATTAATTATCTAATTGCAATAGCTGGTACTTAATGATTACTATGTGCCAGTTATTATTCTAAGTGCTTTAGGTGTTTCCACTCATTTAAGCCTCACAAAAAAACCTTTGGGGAACCCCAGGCACAATTAGGCTGAGTAACTTGCCCAAGGCCATGTAATTATTATGGAGCCAAGCCTACATACTCGACCTCTGTGCAGTACCATCTCTCTCGCATGTGCTACTGGACTGAGATGAGGTCTCCCTCTCCCACTGCCTCTTCATCTGACCACCCAGAATTATTTCAGATATTCACCAATTATTTTTAAAAGTCCTATAATCCTTCTCTTGCTTGAAAAAATTACTTCAGAGTGTGTTGCTTACAAGTCTGTTCCTACCTTGCAACCTCCTTGCTGCAAAATTCCCATGACAAGAGGAAATGTTGCACTGGCCATGCTTTTCTATGATTGGCTTCGTTTTGTTCTTGGAAAATAGTCTTCAGTTAGATACAGAAAGAGAGGTTCTGATGGGGTTAATGGTGTGTAATGGTCCTGTCCAGCTTGAAAAGTATCTTTGGCATAGTAGAGAGGTGCGTGCAGAATCCTGTCTGTTGAGACATCAAGATTTTGACACAAGCACACAGTGAGGTTCCATGGAAATGTTCTGCTTTGCTCCTGCCTAGCGCTGATAATCTGCCTTAGGGCTCCTTTACTTTCGTCCTGGAAATTCCTCCTGGAATCTTGCAGACTGTAAAGAACATTCCTAGCTACTAGTACTACATAAAAGGGAAAGCTTAACCTTATTATTTTACATGAGTGGCAAGCCAGTCTGGTGTTCTGACTAGGCAATTTGGAGGATGGAGAACCAGGGTTCAGTGTAGGAGTGAGGTCATTGAGAGCAAAGGATTACAATGTAGATGAGACAGTTTCAAAATGAAAAAAAACATCTGGAACATCAAGGCCCGAACTATGATGGAAAGGAAGAAATTAACTAAACAAGAAGGACCAATAGTGGCAGTCAGGTAAATGAGCCAGTAGAACTTAAGAGAAAATATCCACTGCGGTTGTGATCTACAAAGAATATGATTTTTATATGGATATCTTTGGCTATTTTCATACCTAGAAGAAAGTTATTAAGGTCAAATAATTTAAATTAATTTATTATTAATTATGTTATTAATCTGTTATCATTTAAACACAACCCAAGCCCCATCATCTAAGGTGCCAAAGACTCTAACCCTAAGGCATCCTAAGAAGAGGGAGGTTCTTAACCAGATTTTTTTCTGTGGATTGATTGCATTGGACTAGGTTCATTGGACTTTCATTGAAGTGAATCATGGCACCTGTGGGACTATATCACATCTTGTATGAAATATTCAAATTTTCTATTTTGAGTGAATAGGCAAATTAAGGAAGAGTAGACTGTGGAAGGCTAGTGAATAGCAATGAAGCATAATATAGATTCATCTGGACATGCACAACAGGAGTCACAAGGCTCAGACTTGATGCCCTTGATCACTTTGAAGTAGTTGACTTCTGGCAACGTGGGATGCTTAGAGAGCCAAACAGGAGAGTATTTTCCTCCTGAATGGTTTTCCCTTTGGCCTCATGCTGATTGGGATCATTCTTGTACCAGTTTTGATCCTTCCACAGTGGACCCTCAAGTTCCACCAGAGAAGCCTGATGATCCATTCAACTTCTGACAGTAACAGCTGGAACATAGGGTGTTAGTAGGGGTCAAAGCTACTGAAACCGTGAAAGGAGCATTTTGGATAGAGGAGTGCAGTGAGTGGTGTGTGTTCTTGGAAGTAGCAAAGTAGGTAAACTAGTTGGTTGTCAGTGGGATCTATTCTATCATATATACTTGAATCCCCTGCTCTTTCTGGCCAGAAGTCTTTGGGTGGTGAGTAATAAATAGATACGCGTGAAATTGGAGGGTCTAAGTATTTGGTCTTTCAATACTTACTTGATAAGCATGGAGTCCCAGGAATCAGTTCACTAGATTACTCTTTGATGTAAAAAATATGGTCAATAAATCACTTAATGGAAGGTATGTATGGCAGATGTCAGTGAGGGGATGAAATGTGTCATCATCATGCTGAAGATCAACCACCACTAAGATAGATTTAAGTTTATCAAAGGTGTTAGAAAAAGAATAAAATCCAGAGCAATCATATTCTGAAAATATTAGAAAATCAGGAGAACACAGAAAGTTCTTTGGCTTCTTGACCTGGTCCTTGATTTAAGCATACATTCCGTACATAGGTGGTAGCATAGTACAGTGGATGCTCCCAAAATGAAGCCCATGAAATTCCCCATGGCCTGTATTTAATATCATGAATTTTCCTCAGCCCTCTCTGCTCTTCCCACACAAACACACATATTGACCTGTGTCTTGGGGACTCTTAAAATGCTACTGTGACTAGATATTTATTTGTAGTTTTTTTCAGGTTAAAATGAATGGCTAAAAATTTTCTAACAGAGCTTATCATAAGGTGAGAGTAAGCACACTACCTTCTTGTACTTCCTTTGGTAGAAGAAACCACTCTGTGATTTCGGTTGTTTTCTTCTGAACCTGGAGCTCAAAATGCCCTGAGCACCATCACATACATAGGTGTACTACATTCTAGTACATGCAGTTTTTCAACCTGAGTGATATCAGCCTTATTTAGAATCTTGACATTTACTTTATGGTAGAAACTACTGGTTCAACAAAAAACATTGTCTGTTCCTTCTTAGGCTGCTGAACAAGACTACATTTCTTTTTTTTTTTTTAATTTTTATTTTATATTGGAATATAGTTGATTAACAATGTTGTGTTAGTTTCAGGTGCACAGCAAAGTGATTCAGTTATATAAATACAAGTATCTATTCTTTTTCAAATTGTTTTCCCATTTAGGTTATTATAGAATATTGAGCAGAGTTCCCTGTGCTATACGGTAGGTCCTTGTTGGTTATCTATTTTAAGTATAGCAGAGTGTACATATCAATCCCAGACTCCCAATCTATCCCTCCCTCCCACTCTTCCCCCCTGGTAAGCATAAGTTCATTCTCTAAGTGTGTGAGTCTGTTTCTGTTTTGTAAATAAGTTCATTTGTATCATTTTTTTAGATTCTGCAGATCAGCGATATCATATAATACTTGCCATTGTCTGACTTACTTCACTTACTATGATAATCTCCAGATCCATCCATGTTGCATTCTTTTTAATGGCTGAGTAATATTCCATTGTATATATGTACCACATCTTCTTTATCCATCCATCTGTCAATGGACATTTAGGTTGCTTCCATGTCTTGGCTGTTGTAAACAGAGCTGCAGTGAACATTGGGGTACATGTATCCTTTCAAACCATGTTTTTCTCCAGATATATGCCCAGTAGTGGGATTCCTGGATAATATGGTAGCTCTATTTTTAGTTTTTAAAGGAACCTCCATACTGTTATCTGTAGTGTCTTTACCAATTTACATTCCCACCAACAGTGTAGGAGGATTCCCTTTTCTCCATACCCTCTCCAGCATTTATTGTTTGTAGACTTTTTGATGATAGCCATTCTGACTGGTGTTAGGTGATACCTCACTGTAATTTTGATTTGCATTTCTCTAATAATTAGCGATGTTGAGCATCTTTTCATGTGCCTCTTGGCCATCTGTATGTCTTCTTTGGAGAAATGTCTATTTAGGTCTTCTGCCCATTTTTTGATGGAGTTGTTTGTTTTTTTGATATTGAGCTGCATGAGCTGTTTGTAAATTTTGGAGATTAATCCCTTGTTGGTCGCATCATTCGCAAATATTTTCTCCCATTCTGTGAGTTGTTTTTTCGGTTTCTTTATGGTTACCGTTGCTGTGGAAAAGCTTTTGGGTTTAATTAAGTCCCACTTGTTTATTTTTGTTTTTATTTCCATTAGTCTAGGAGATGGATCGAAAAAGATATTGCTGCAATTTATGTCAAAGAGTGTTCTATGTTTTCCTCTGAGAGTTTCATAGTGTCTGGCCGTACATTTAGGTCTTTAATCCATTTTGAGTTTATTTTTGTGTATGGTGTTAAAGAATGTTCTAATTTCATTTTTTTTTTTACATGTAGCTGTCCTGTTTTCCCAGCACCATTTATTGAAGAGACTGTCTTTTCTCCATTATATAGTCTTATCTCCTTTGTCATAGATTAATTGACCATAGCTGCATGGGTTTATTTCTGAGCTTTCTATCCTGTTCCATTGATCTATATTTCTGTTTTTGTTCCAGTACTATACTGTTTTGATGACTATAGCTTTGTAATATAGTCTGAAGTCAGGAAGCCTGATTCCTTCAGCTCTGTTTTTCTTTCTCAAGATTGCTTTGGCTATTTGGGGTCTTTTGTGTTTCCATACGAATTGTAAAATTTTTTGTGCTAGTGCTATGGAAAATGCCCTTGGTAATTTGATAGGGATCACATTGAATCTGTAGATTGCCTTCGGTAGTATAATCATTTTGACAATATTGATTCTTCCAATCCAAGAACATGGTATATCTTTCCATCTGTTTGTGTCATCTTTGATTTCTTTCATCAACATCTTACAGTTTTCGGTGTACAGGTCTTTTGCCTCCTTAGTTATGTTTATTCCTAGGTATTTTTTTCTTTTTGATGCAGTGGTAAATGAGACTGTTTCTTTAATTTCTCTTTCTGATCTTTCATTGTTAGTGTATAGAAATGCAACAGATTTCTGTGTATTAATGTTTCCTGCAACTTTACTGAATTCATTAATGAGCTCTCATAGTTTTCTGGTAGCATCTTTAGAATTTTCTGTGTATAGTATCATGTCATCTGCAAACAATGACAGTTTTTCTTCTTCTTTTCTACTTTGCATCCCTTTTGTTTCTTTTTCTTCTCTGATTGCCTTGGCTAGGACTTCCAAAACTATGTTGAATAATAGTGGTGAGAGTGGACATCCTTGTCTGGTTCCTGATCTTAGAGGAAATGCTTTTAGCTTTTCACCAGTGAATATGATGTTAGCTGTAGGTTTGTCATATATGGCTTTTATTATGTTGAAGTATATTCCCTCCATGCCCACTTTCTGGAGAGTTTTTTTAATCATAAATAGGTGTTGAATTTTGTCAAAAGCTTTTTCCACAACTACTGAGTTGATCATATGGTTTTTATTATTCAATTTTTTGATGTGGTGTATCACACTGATTGATTTGTGCATATTGAAAAATCCTTGCATCCCTGGGATAAATCCCACTTGATTATGATGCTAAGCTTCCTTGTCAGTGAGGGCTGGCCAAATGATGGAGTTTTAACTGAGGAATGTGAGCAGCAGTGATGTGTGTCATTTTCAGGTGAGGCCCAGAAGATCTGTCTACATGAATTCCTCTGTGGTTTTCTGGAAACTCCTTTGACACTATTTGAGAATGCATATTGAAGATGGCAGAGAAACCATCAGCCTGAGTCCCTAGATGAAAATTTTGGGAGGGTCCATTGCCTCATCCTCCCACTTGCCAACCTGAACAGATACTGGAATGTTATGTAAACATGAAATAAGCTTTGGTTGCATTCAGCCATTGCATGTTGGGTCTGTTTATTACTGCAACATGTGTTACACTAAAGTACTTTAGGTGATGTGCTCAGTATTTCTCATCTAAATACAATTTTACCTTATAAGTAGATTATTATATTAAATGAGAACATAGCTACACAGTGGCTCAAGGAATAGCAGTTCAAAGAATAAGTGTTCAAGCAATAGTAGTTACCCATAATAGTATGATCCTAGGTCACAAGGAATTCTTAATAACTCACTTGTGTAACACCTAGCTGCAAAATGAAAATCTTTTAGTCACTTGGAGTGTTCACAGGCTTCTGAACTAAACTTCAAGGATCAATCTGAATGGATAGTGCCCTATAAAACTTTTCTTTAGTACATGTAGTTGAAAGTTTTTATTCCTGTTTTCTCTAATAGAACTTCCAGGTATTTTTATTAACCTATATGGTAGGCAGAGTTCTAAGTTGGCCTTCAATGACCTCACTTCCTTGAATTCCTATCCATGGGCAATTACCTTCTCCTTGAGTGGGAGCTGCATCTAGTGACTTGCTTCTAACCAATAGAATACAACAAAAGTAATGGGATTTCACTTCCACGCTCAGGTTACAAACGCTTACAACTTCCATCTTGCTAGCACACTCTCTTTGTTCTCTTATTTGACTTTCAAACTCAGCAGAAGCAAGCTGCCATGGCAGAGAGCCCCATACCCCAAGGAATTAATTGAGGATATGCTGTGACCAAAACCAGCAGGGAACTGAGGCTCTCAGTCCAACCACGTCTGAGGAATTGAATTTTGCCAAAAAGGCCAAGTGAATGTGGAAGTGGGTCTTTCCCCAGTTGAGGTTTCAGGTGAAACTGGAGAACCTGGCCTGATCCCTTGGTTGTGAGAGAGTGTAAGGCAGAGGATCCACCTAAGCGCTACCCAGATTCCTGATCCCCAGAAGCTGAGTGATAATAAATGTGTATTGAAGTTGCTAAATTTAGGGGTAATTTCTTATGCAGCAATAGATAACTAATACACATGGGATATTAACAGGCCTCTGGACTAAATTTCATGGATCAGTCAAAATGGCTTGTCTCTCAGATAATTTTCCTCAACACATACAGTTGAGATGATCATCTCTTCAGTTTTGTTTTCCCCCAGAGAAAGTATATGGGTATTTATATATGACATTTTAATGTGTATTATAACATTTTTCATGCCAGTTTGTTATTAGAACATAGGCCTCTTGAAGGGAATGATGATATCTTGCCCATTGTCTTTGTGTCTTCTATGGTTTTGGTGCAATGTGTAGTTGGTATTCAGTGAATAACATAAATGCTAAAATAATGCTGTATCTACTATTTTGGAAATATACATTTATAACTTATTTAGATACTCCACATTTCCTTTTCTAATGAAAAGTACCTCATTTCTCTCAAATTATGGACAGAGTATTTTTCTTTTGCAATTAAATTTATTTTCAAATATATTCTAGGATTATCAACCATAGATTTATACAATTATCTTTAGCATATTTTTCTAGAAAAATAATTTATTCATAGAACTTTTTCTTCCTTAGAGTCAACGGAGAATTTTTAAAAACATGATTCAAATTTACTAACTGAAGGCAATTTCTTTTTTCCCCATAGTAACAATATAAAAAGCTTTATGATATAGATATACATTTTATCAAAGCATGTAGAAATATATTTAAGGATCTAGCAATTCAGTATCATCAATGTAAACTAAAAGTGAAACCTTTTAAAAATTATGGTATATGTATAGAAATAACCAAAGGTAGTAAATAATAGAATGTATGTGTACCTGTGTTTGTATATGTCATACATATTTATGAATATTTATAAAATATGTAGGATGAGTTAGAAAAATTAAAATCTCATTTCTAATAAAGGGACTCTTTTTTTATATTTGCTTTACATTTTATGCTAACTTTTATTGAAACATTTTTAAATCATTCATTTTAGTATCCATTTTTTGTCCAGTTATAATCTTTTATCACTTAATACTAGGGGATAAGAAGCCTTTTAAGCACATAAAAACGATGACATTTTGATGGAATTCAGTTGAGCAATAATTTTATCAAATAATATATTTCTTTTTAAAAATACTATTAAAGAAAATATTGGGCTTCCCTGGTGGCACAGTGGTTGAGAGTCTGCCTGCCGATGCAGGGGACGTGGGTTCGTGCCCCGGGCCGGGAAGATCCCACATGCCTAGGAGCGGCTGGGCCCGTGAGCCATGGCCGCTGAGCCTGCGCGTCCGGAGCCTGTGCTCCGCAACGGGAGAGGCCACAACAGTGAGAGCCCATGTACCACACACACAGAGAAAATATCACACAAATTGGACAGAATAGAAAGAAAAATGTCATCTTAAATCATCTGTCCCACCTTTCAGGTAACTGTGTATAATTCTACAATTATACACGTGTTGATATATACTTGAAATACATACAATATGGAAAGAATAAATTTATCAATACATTATGACAATTATTTTATGAGAGATATTCATACTCTTTCTATAGATAGAAGAAAATCTGTATAGATGCTAAAGCAAGGAATTTATAAAAGAAAAGGCTAGAAATCATACTTCCAAATGAATGATATTCTTCTTTATATTAATTCCCTTGGGAAAGCTCATTTATAGGAATCTTAGCATATTCCGACATAGATGAGTATATGCGTTGCAGTGATGCTGCCACTGTTCAAAACAATTTTGGAATACTTATTTTGGTATTATGTGAGAGCCATTCAGTAAGCACTATAAGACATTAGATCCTCTTTTGTGATTAACCAAACATACTCATCATTGATAAAATTTTGCCAGGATTTAGGCATTAACATAAAAGTGCCATAGGTTCTTAAGGCAATTTCAGAAGATAAGTTAAAAACCTTTATTGAACATGGTGTAGTTGTTGAAATAAAGTCTACAGCCTTCCAAGACAGTTGCTTCACAGAAGATACAATTGCTTTTTTGATTTTGTACATATCGGTATGTTTGCTTAAAACATTCTGACAATATTTTTCCAAGTCTGCTTGCTTGTGTATGATGGATGAATATAGGCATAAATATGTTTATTTGGTTACTTCACAGATCAGTTCTATCATGTTCTCTCCAATACTTGTCTGAATACTAAATCTGAATATTAATAATAGAAATCATTAGCACAGATTGGAATATAAAACATTCGAAAATAAAATCATTTAAAATTATCCCTGTCACTAGAGGAACAGAAAGTAATCTTTAAACGAAGTGTCATTAGAAGGCAATAAAGAAGAGAGAAAATTTAATATCTTATCTATTGCATTTTTAGAGATGAGAAGATATGGCCTAGGGGAGTTAAATGATTTGCACAGAGAAAATAAAATCTTCCAGATGTGGAGGACATCAAAGGGACATGATCTCTTGGACCACAGGAATAGCAGCTAAGTCACTTAGGTTTCTATTAGATGACATAAAAAGGGCAAAAATCAATGCTATCATTTTGGGACTTACGTATACCAAGTTATCCTAGGGTATTGACTTTGTTAGTGTTTTGATGTTTAGAATATTTCACTATATTTAGCAAATAGAAGAACTAGCACAAAATGAAAGACACTAAATGCTTACTCTTCACCTTCTAATTGCTGCAGCCTTTTTTTCCCAAGCATCAGTCATTGTATACCTGGGCAGTCTGAGCTGACAGCCTTGTCACCAGGCTTTCCTTCTCCAGTGCATTCTAAAGAAAACAGTAAGGTGTTCTTTCTTTTAATGAAAAATTCTAAGAATCTAACTTTTCCATTTTCTAGTGATATTCGGCTACTCCTCTCAGGACAAATAAATATGAAGAGGTATTATTTATGTAACAGGGATTCCAAACATATTTTAATTACCTTTTGGATTGCCCTAATCACACATTCTTTCCTTTTCCTGTAAACCACTTTTAATTGACTGGGAACAGAACCAATAACTCAAAGCTTATTAGCAAATATAAACAAGCAATAGCACTAAATGAGGACCCACAGGATGGCATCCAGTGAGGGTAATAATTGCAGTATTGGCTCATGTTCATTTGGGCCCTTGCAGCAAAGGCTAACCAGTAATGCATTATACAGGGAGCAGGGTAGAATGTGTGTTGTTCTAGATGGGGTTCCTTCCCTTCATTTCCTTTTCTGTTTCTTCTTTTTCCTATGCTTCTCTTCCATTTTTTTCTTCTATACATGCAACCTATATTTTCCAGCCCTAGTCAGCCTAAAGTACAGTCAAAAGACACAATTTAAATAATAAGAAAATTATCATTGCTATACATTTTTTTCAACGGAATCCTTGGAATGCCAGCCCTCTCTAGGTTCCTTCCTCCATCGGTAATGCTTTCAACATTATAAGAGGTTGTATCTTAGTTACTAAAGGCACAAACCCTACAGCCAGCTGCCTGAGTTAGTCTAGTTCCAATCCTTAGTAGATGTGCACCTTCTAAACCTCTCTGTGTCCCAGTCTCATTATATATAAAATGATAAAATCTTAATAATAATAAAAACAATCCTACATCATAGAATTATTGTGAGGATGAGTTAATGCACATAAAGCACTTAGTATCATGCTTATGACAGAGTAAGAACCAAAAAATATTAGCAGTTGTTATTATTGTTGACATTTTTTCTGTGTACCTACACATTCTGAGAATGTTTCAAGCTTCCTTCTATTAGCTGTGTGTCTCTCTCTTTATTTTGGACTATATCTCTTTTATACCTTTTGTTTAACTTAATATTTCAGTTTCTTGAACTCCGCATGCAGCATGATCCCCACTGTTACATCACATTCAGATTCCCCCCTGACATCTCACCAACTAGGATTTAGCTAATGAGCTTCAATTTGTTTCTTCTTTCAAAGTAGTTTCTTCTTCTATTTGGGGCACTGCACAGTGCTTCAGGAATTAAAACTGAGTTGTGACTCTAATATGCTTAGTTATTGTCTCTGTCATGAGATCTTTAAGATGTTCACATAGCTAGCTTAGTGGGACAGGTGTCTAAATACCTGATTTCCCATTTTGAATAAGCTGACTACTGCTGAGACCTTTAAAACAAAAAACAAGTAGAAGACATACATATGCAAAATCCAGATCTGCTGACACCTCCTTCAATAAGTTGCTTTTTGTATCTCATATTTCTACTCATGAATAAATTATATACAATTATCAGGTCATTTCATTCTTCATATGAAAAATAGATTTAAATTTCTCCACATGTGTTTGGCACAGTACATGTCTCAAAGTATAATACTTCCAGTTTTAGTGCCAACTTCACTCCGTATTTTCGAACTTCAAGAATCCATCGCAGCTGGGCAATAACAACTGGTTCTTTCTCACAGAAGTTTTGTGAGAGTTAAATACATTAAGGTATATAAAACCTCTATTATATTGCTACTAGAACTCTTCAGAATGTCATTTCAGAAGTTCAAGATCTCAATATGGCAAAAAATATTTTGGAATGAAGGTTTGAAAATTCACATTCATAAGATTTTAAACAGTTACAACCTGTTAAATTTGTAGTGAATTTCCCTAATTACAGTTTGGAATAGTCAGATTATTACAGAAAGTGAAAGAGATACTCAAATAATAGTGTTTACATACAAGTTATATTTTTTAAAAAATACTTAACTTTCTTCACTTTTGCTTTCACTGTGGAGCTTTGACCCTTGAAAAATATTTTTCAAAGACGTGACAATGAGTTGTTTTTCTGACCCTTATAAATTTATTTTATTATTATAATCTCTAGCTTATCTGCCATCCATACATATGCAATGGCATGAGCTCACATTCAAACATAGAACTGTGCTATTGTTCTGTACTATTATTAGCTACAATGACAAATTTTATAACTGCAACATTTGTCGATTTTTTTTCCTATCTTTGTCCAACATAAATTATTTTCTGTTGCTAATAGTCTAAGAGTATTACAACACAAGTTTTGAAGAATCCTGGTTCTACTTCCTATATCCCTGATTCTGTGGTATAACAATTATATTTTCTTTTTTAAAGAAAAGCCTTTCTGGGAAAATGAAAACACTTATGAATGATAATACACCTTCCTATTTGTAAAACAAACCTTGAAACTCTCTAAAGCCTGGAGTTCTACCAATTATTAGATCACAGTTACACTTTGTCAAGACTAAATGTCTCACATCCTTGCTGGAAGAGAGGAAGACCCTAGGATTACAATATATTTGAACAAGAAGGTGCTAACTTTGCATTATTTTCCATTCTTCGTCCTGTCTTTGTCAGGAGCATGGATCCATGCTATGCTCTTCTCTATTCTGGTTGCCACCTTTGTCATGCGAATGAGACACCAGAATCAGAATGTTTCCTGTGAGATATAATAGCATGCTTTCCTGCTTGCACCTCTCAGGATGTTGTTTTTAGTTAGGTTAGAGCCCCTGAATCCCTTAGAGCATCACTCAACATTCACCATTCATGCAAGGTGTCCTTCTTGCTTGTATTCACTGTAAAACTATTTGATGTCTTGGTCAGTTTTGCAGCCCTTCTATTTCTCAAACACACCCCTGAAAAAAACTGTTATTGTTTTTTTATTATTATCAGGTCAATCAAATGTATGTAACAATTTGTGGTATATAGAAACATACACATGGCTTAATTATTTTTTTAACTACCCGTCACTTACAAATATTTCAGTATTCCAATTACACATAGGAATATACAAATAGTAGCGGCTATGCTTTTAGAAGTGATGGTGAGATGGGCATTTAAAAGGAACTCATTCCCTTGAAGATGTATTTATTTTGTATTTAGAAAATTTCTACTTTAAAATTTTCACTTTGCTTGGAGGCATATTTTTAGATTACTCTTAAATTTGCCTCTCATCCAGGCTAAGATATAAATACTGTATTGTATTTTTAGACCATGCTTCTGTCACACATGTAAAATGAAACCTGCTGATATATCCAAGTAACCACTTATTTTTTCCAAATGTTAGGATATATGGAACCAACATGATAAACATCTGTATGCAGTTGCATTTCTCAGTATAGACAGAATTTCATACCCACGCAGGGTAAGGGAAGAGGACATGATAAACGTGTGAAATCCTTTTGAATTTGAAAAGTGTACATATAAGAAGGCAAAGAACCATATGAATCTAATCAATGATACAGCTTCCTGTATTATGTGTGTGAGAAGTATTTTCTGAGTAACTTGTCTTGAGTTTTAGTCTCTCTCTTTTTTTCTTCGAAAGAAATTAACCTAAAATTGAATTACACGTGATCTTTTTCTGGGATTAAAAACAATATGATTGTTATCCATTTGGGCCAGATTAATAAGAAAAACAGAAACCACATTGTTTCAACAGAAGGATTATGATGTAGGAAAATGGTGATCTAACTGGCCAACTAGGAAGCAACTAGTCACTCACTGGCAGTGAAAAAACCCCTAGAGTCTTGGCCACTGGACTAGCCCCTCCACTCAGCCCCTGTACTAGGTTGTCTCCCCTGTAGTATTTGTTGTATTGTCACCTTCCACCACGATCATGGTGGGGGCATCCGTGGCAGCTCTGTTGGTTCACTCTCAACTCAGGGTATTCTGTAACCCCTTTCCTCTGGGTTAGTCAGATGAGTGATTCCCTTCATACCTCATAGAAGCCAAGAGAAGCTTAGGTGCACGTAAGTCCTTCTTACGCCTAACCATGATGGGTGCATAGTTTTCCAACATGCATCTCCTAATGGGTGTGAAACCATCCTATTAAAAAGTCTCCATTTAGATTCCCAAATATGATTATGGAACAAGTTCCTCACTGCCATTTCAAGCCACTTCAATCAAATTCACCTCCTACCTCTGGGCGTCTGTCTAGAGAGAGGAGATCAAGACATGCATTCTACTGGCAGCCTCACTTACCTGCTGTCTTCTTTGTCATTGAAATCCCTCAAGACTCCGAGGGGCAGGCTTCTGTTTTGCTCTGGACCTCTCTATGTTGAACTCTATGAGGTAGCTCACCAGGTCTGTAGGTCAATATGTTCAATGTGTGCAAGCCAGTATTTAAGAAAGTATTTATTCCTAGATAAAGCTTTGTTTTAAATATAGTTATCTGTCTTTAAAACAGAAAAATATCCTATTATGAAGATCAGAAACTTTATTTTTCTCTAATATTTCTGCCCTAAAGATCCTAGTTCATATCTCCCAGCCCGTAATAAGTAGAAGTCTTATTGTGGCTAGAACAAATATTATGTATAAGAAAATGGAAAGAAAAGAAAAAGCCACATTGTTATATTTCCTGTTTCCAAAAAAACAAGCTCTGATAAGAGAAGTGCCAGATGAATAGAGCAGGAGCCCAACATAAACACTTCCAACCCATCATCTGCTCACTTCCACTGCGTGCTAGGATAGCCCAGGGAAGTGGGAATAGCCAGCTTCTGATTTTGTTACCTCACAGGATTGAAGTGGTTGAGATTTGAGACACAGTGTGCTTGTGCCTCAAGACTCAAGGATGAATATCTTTGGCAGAACTTGCCGGCTGGTGAGTTGTGAAGTCATCCTCATACCGGAAGTTACTTTTGAAAGGTGGTTCTGTCACTCAGTGGAGGCAGCTGATCCTTTAGTCTAGCTTGTATCAGAAGGTCAGAGCCCTTTCATAGCAGTTTTGCTAATAGCTGGCGTTGAGTTTAGCTGAGAGGTCTTCATATCCCAGGTGGCCTGAGGTTCCAGTCTTACTCTCATGGCCTACCAGGTCATTCATTCAGTTCAAGATCACAGTTTCCCCAAATGCGGGGCAGCCAGTCTTCCCGGGGTCAGGGCTAGTTCTAGAGATTGGCTCCAGAAAAACTGTCCAGCTTTTGTGCAGAGCCACCAACAGTGGTGTCCGAAAGCTACTCAAAGCATAACTCCATTGCTACTTTGCTTCCCCAGGACAATAGAGCTTGCTACCAAGATATTTAATCATCTGAGGGAGAAGCCAAGAGAAGCTTAGGTGAATAACTACTCAAATTATTCTTCCAAGAAGAGGAAAGATCACCTGAAGGTAATTTCCTTTTTTTTTTTTTTTTTTTTTTACAGTTACATAGCTAGGGGAGACCATTAGATCAGTTTTTGTCAGAGTAAAAAAAAGTAGC
Organism: Orcinus orca; assembly: GCF_937001465.1. Lineage (NCBI taxonomy): Eukaryota > Metazoa > Chordata > Mammalia > Artiodactyla > Delphinidae > Orcinus > Orcinus orca. Next base: position 33,877,938 of record NC_064567.1, read on the forward strand.
CTTTCTTCCTAAAAGCTATTCATTTGAAATTTATGCATTTGTCTGTGTGGTTAGTGGATTAATGTCTGTTTTGTGCTAGCTTTAAACTCCACTAGTACAGCTGCCTGGTCTCTTTGCTTCTTACCGCAGCCCCGGTGCCTAACACAGAACCTGACACAGAAATGGGCTAACAAATATTTGTGGAATTAACAAAGGAGTAAATCTACTCCAGGAGAATGTTTTTCGCTTGCTATATTGTGAAGTATTTGGTACCATCTCTAGCTAAAGAAAAGAAGAAAAAACATCAAGCTAGTCCCTATTGGAGTACTCCTCAACCTGAGATAGCTTCCTAAAAGCAGAAAGCTATTTAAGACAGATTGATTCAAGCTGTGAATAAATACTTTAGGACATAACATGACTTAGGCCTACTTTTTAAATCAAATAGACCCATCAGTATTTATTATTTATTTGACCCATCAAATTGTGTTCTCCAAAATATTGGTTCTCTAGGATTTTGCTAGATAATATGTGGAAAAATGAGAGTCAAATGAGTTTAGAACCAATGGGACGAACAGGTTCCTTTATTGAAGTACTTTATTGAAGTACTTTTATTGAAGTACTTTTTCAGGTTCCTTTATTGAAGTTCCTTTATTGAATACTTCCTGTTGAGGAAGTATTATACTCTGGAATGTAGTATGCTGGTATCTCAAACTTATTTGACCAGGGAATTTTATTAATGTAGTAACTTTCCTAATACTTATTATGTTCCATGTTGAAATATTAGATTCAAAAACATTTAAAATTTCAAACCTAAACTCCAGAAAATAGTGTAAAGCAATTGGTTATGATGATGTGATAGCAATTTGTACATTTTTAGGAATTGCATAACATTAAGTCTTATTTTCAATCAGATTGTGACCAGAGAGTAATTATGTTTTATGCATCACTGCTATAAACATCCTAGCGCTTTCTAGTACTTCGCACATAGCAAGTGTTCAGTAAATATTTGCTTAATAAAGGAGGGAATGAGAACTATATCATACTAGAGTGTTTGCTATATTGAATGTAATAATTATTCTGAATTAGCAATACTTTTTGGCAATCTGAGACTATTAATGCATGCCAATGGAAATATGTGTTGTTAAAAGTCAAAAAAAATTATCAAATCAGGAAAAAAATACATGTGCACATTTTTTCTACAGAAAAGAAAGGAGTAGATAGAATAAATTTATTATACCAAAATGTACTGACAAGTATCAATTTTAAAAAATCAGTGTATAAAAGAATGATGTCACAAAATTTTGATAAAGAAGTAGAATAGGGCTCTCTGGAGATTCTATACTGTCTTGATTTACATAAATCAGATTCTTATAAGTAGTAGTATATTTTCCTATGGAATAATTTAGGGGATTTGGCTTTCTAGTTTTTGTTCAGTTCTACGGAGTTCACCACAGTGATGCAGCTCTGTTTGATGACTGGCAAAATTTCAGAGATTAGGTTGTTACATTCCTTAGATTAGACCCAGGAGCCACCCATAGCTGGTTAGGAAAATATACCTACACAATACTGGGCTGGACCACAGCGATGACTATAACTTCCCAATAATCAGTATCTAAAGTGGAGTTACGAAATGTTAACAAGAGGTTACTAGTTATTTTTATAAGCTTGTCCTTCAAAATTTGGGAATACATGTAAACATCCCTAATTTGACTTAATTAGCAGCAACAGGCTCCTAACCATAGGTGTCGGAAGATTTAGTAGGAAGGCCATTCGTACGCTACTGATATTTTCATTTGGGGGATGGTACTAAGCAAAGAAGATCCCAAGTAACCAATCTTGCCTCAGTGAGTTGCTGAGGACAAATGTGGCTATATTTAAATGCTTTAAAGTGTATAATGTGCTACGCAAATAAATAAACTCTTAAAAAAATTAATTCATCTAGACAGTTCTTGGATATATTATATTTTTAAGCTATATATTATATTCTGTGGGGAAAGGGTAATTTATCTGATCTGTTATTTTTCCTTTTGCCTGAGGGACATCTAAGGATTCGACCCTTGCTTTACTCCTCCTTGAAACATAAACATGGGGAGTATTTTAGTGTGTGCCAGATGCAAGATAAATAAGAGTCCTGCTGAGGTTGATGTATAATGAATTATGCACCTATACTTGGGGTGTCTGGACTGTTTATTGAATAACCTGTAAATGATGAGTAGTCAGCTGCATCAGAGATGAGATTTAGTTCCATACCTCTAAGAGGATTATGAGTCTAGCAAGGTAGAAAAGCTGGTGGGACCCTGAAGCTGATGGCTTCCATGAGCCAGGGTGGTCCATATCAATTAGACTTCATCCCCTGTGATCATGTACATCCCAACTTGGAGAAATTGTGTCATTCAGCGGCTATTTCTGGGAGTCATGAGCCTCTGCTCTGTGTTTCCTGTGCATGCCAGGTTGTCTATCCTGCGTGCTTTCTTAGAAGCTGTGTAAAGTCTATTTACAGAGTGAAGCCTATTTTGTCCATGAGTTTAATGGACACTGAAAGCCCAAGACCACTGTTGTTGGTCAAGCAAAGTGAGTATTGTTCTGTGAAAAAGATCTGAAATATGTTTATTTAAAACCTTCCATTTAAAGATTTAGCTGAACTTCTAATATTCTAGGGTTTGATAAAGAAGAGTATAACATTCATGTATTAGTTTCCTACGGCTCTTGTAACAAATTGGGTCGTTTAAAACAACAAAATTTTATTTTGTTCTGTTCTGGAGGCCAGAAATCCAAAATCAAGGAGTTGGCAGGGCCATGCTCCCCCTTAAGGCTTTAGAGGAGGATCCTTCCTTGTTTATTCCTATCTTTTGTGGGGCAATCCTTAGCATTCTTTGGCTTGTAGATGCATTCCTCCAACTCTGTCTCTTTCTTCACATGGCATTCTTCTGTGGGTGTGTTGTCTGTGTTCGAATTTCCCTTTTCTTACAAGGACACAAATCCCTGGATTATGGTGAGCCTAGTCTTCATATGATCTCATCTTAACTTGATCACATCTGCAAAGACTCCATTTCTAAAGATGGTCCAATTCATAGGTTCCAGGGGTTAGGACTTAAGCACAATTCAATCCATAGTAATTCATCATACAGTGGATTTCAGTCACAACCCTTTTAACATTGTTCTTGTCTTTGATTGCTTGATGCATTTATTCATTGAAAAATATTTATTGAGCTGAGTACTTTTCTAGGTGCTTGTAACAAAGCAGCAAATAAAACAGACATGTGCCCTTAACCTACATGGAGCTTGGATTCTAATGAGGGTAGACAGGAATTATATAAATAACTAAACATAGAATTTTTCAGATAGTGATAAGTATTAGAGAAAATAGTAAAGCAAAGCAGAAAGGCCAAGGCATGCCAGATAGAGCTTGCTATTTTATATAGAGTGATTGGAGAAGTCTCCACCAAGGAGACACTCTGAATGAGGTAGGAAATCATGAGAGTTATGAGCAGAGGAATGACAAGATTTGAATTATGTTTTAATAGGATCATGAGGCTTTTATTGGAATAGAGTGCAGGAGGACACAGAGATTATAATTAGTAGAAGACAAGTACCCTACCCTATGCTACTGTGAAAGTGGGAAAGGAGCAGGCAGGAAGTTATGGGAATTGATTATCTAATAGATGATAATGGCTTTGAACAAGCTAGTAATGGAGGTGATGAAAAGTGGTGGGATTCTGATAATGTTCAAAGGATTGAGACAAAAGGATTTCCTAATGGAGAGGATAGCTATAAGATTTTTGAGCTGTTCAACTCGAAGTATGGAGTTGCCATTCACTAAGATGACAAGGCTGTAGGAGCCAACTATGTGTGTGTATGTTTGTGCGTGTGTGTGCACATGCGTGCGAGAGAGAGAAGGTATGTACGTTTTCAGTTTTTGACATGCTAGTTTTAAGATGAGTATTAGAAAACATAGTGGAGATATTAAGTAAGGTGTTGGATACACAAATCTAGAGTTCAAGCGAAGGGTGAGAACCAGAGGTATACATTTTTAAGTCATAGTAAAATTAAATTGTATTTAAAGCCATAAAGCTAGATAAAAACACTTACCCTGATATATCATTTGACAAGTTCTACAGTGTTTGCAAAAGTTACATCAGTACGTAAGGCATTTCTTTCTCTTAACCTTGAGATAATATTTTCTCAATAAATAGGCCTTTATGCTCTGGAGCTACTTACTAAAGCTGATTGCAGGAGGAGGTATATTTTATAGGAGGTATTAAAATAGACTAGCCACTTAACTTTGGATGAATTGCTTTTACCCAGTTAAGCAATGACATGAACTAGCTGACTTATTGAGCCCTAATCCACCTCTGTTATTCCAGTCATGAACTTTTTTGTAATACAAATTTTCCTCTGCTGTATCGTCAGGGTATTTGCCAACAAAAAGTGGGATGTCAGGTTTCTTTCCCATCTTTATTGGACATTCATTTTCATACAGAGATATGACGTTAAAAAGTATTAACTCTTTGTTCCGTAATGTTTTCAGTATAATTAAAAGATAGGCTTTGTACGATTCATTTGCACTGCTTCCCCACCTGTTCTCAATGCTGAAATCCTTGTATGACCTTCTTTTTTATTAAATACACTTTGAATGTTATCCATGATTTTCTTCACCAAGGCCAAATTCTCCATGAACTATCTTGTGATAAATAAAGAATATAAGTGTTAACCCATTTCCCATAGTTTAGCGTGTTTTCTTGGTAGTCACCATGATTTTTAAAGGCTATTTTTTTTTTTTTTTTTTTGCGGTACGCGGGCCTCTCACTGCTGTGGCCTCTCCCGTTGCGGAGCACAGGCTCTGGACACGCAGGCTCAGCGGCCATGGCTCACGGGCCCAGCCGCTCCGCGGCATGTGGGATCTTCCCGGACCGGGGCACGAACCCGTGTCCCCTGCATCGGCAGGCGGACTCTCAACCACTGCGCCACCAGGGAAGCCCCAAGGCTATTTTTACTATCTTTTTCCTTAATAGAAAATAATGAAGGGAACATCTTCAAATTTGAATTTGGTTAAGGAAAGTAGGCATACCCTCGGTAGATAATTGCACTCTGAGAAAGAATTTAAAATATAAGTATCTACACAGTGTTGATCACTGTGTAATAAGGTCTCTGTCCTTAAATTTCACTTTTTGCCTTTAACTCTGCTTAATAAAATATATGAAGCAAAAAAAGTCTAGATTTCCTTAAATAAAAACACAGTTTTCATGTTTCAATCTTTATATACTTTTTTCAGTTAATCATAGTTGCAAATGGAATCTAGAAATGTAAACAAATGTGATCATCTGGTACTGAACTATGTTGATATTCAGGATAACATTGCTTATCAAATCTATATTCAAATAGGAAAATCTCATCACATTAAAGTATTACTTACATATTCATATACTCATTCCTTGAGGCAAAGACTCCAGCCTTACTTTACAGATGGATCTAGCAATAAAACATAAAAACAAACATAAGGAAAGGAATTGACGCAACACATAACAACTACTAACATACATCATTTCTCTTTACTTCTCAAAAACTCCTACATATTGTATCTTCAAAAATGTTCTTGGAACCTAAGAAGTCAGGATAATTATGAAAAAACTAAATAATGATAAAATAAAAATAACAGTTAAATAGTAGTAAAATAATCACATTTTTTAAACCTCAAAGGTTTTAAACACTAAAGAATTCTAAACATCCTTGAGTTGTCTTCTATGTATAGTGTTTGATGATCGCCAAAATGCCATCAGAATATTATTAGAAAAACATTACTATGGCTACATTAAAGATTTCTTATTCTTCTAAGTGTCATGTTCCCCATTATTTCACTATTATTAATAGTCTCTCTCTTCTTAGTCATTAAAATAAAAGGTGTACTTCAGAAGACACCTATTCTAAGAAAAGTAAGATGAAAAACATGGAAAAATTGTAAATAAAAAGGTGAGAAGGAGAAGATAGAAAGTGATTGGTAATAATAACTGGAATTGGAAGAATGAAAAAGAATAGAAAGGCTAAAAAAAGGAATCTTGAAATTGAGATTGAAGTCCCCTCTCCCTCACAGTAGTGTATGCCAGCAAAATCCGTAGCATCTCATTTCCTTAAGGACTTAATCCTGGTCTTCCTAGAGAAAATGTTTTCTAGACGTTTAGTTTTGCTTTTATCTCCCTTTTGCAGGCATTTGATGTGCATTTTATGCTGTTTATGCTGTTGAACTTAGCCATGTTTTGTAGTAGAATGCAGAATGCCAGGCTGGTAAAGAATCTGTTACATTTCCAGGACATCTTGATTTTCATGAGCTTCAGAACATTTCCAAGTAGTTGAGTTTTACAACATCGTATGATAAGACTTTTAAACAGTACCTTGTATTTGTATTAGCCCGTGCTGCTTACTGCCGTGAGCTGGGAGGCACTGGGTCTTACGCCCACTAGCTGCTGATAGTATCTGGTGCCTCGTCCTCGTCCTTGAAATTCTCTCGGACTCAGGGTCCTGAAGAATCTACTAGCCTTTTATGTGTTTATTTCTAAAATTATTTTAACTCTTTGAAGTAAAACTAATATATACAGTCTATTATAAAAGTCAAATTGTGCTAAAAGGCTTAGGACAGTAATAACAGAAAGGCAGCCCCCTGCACTCTTCTGCTGGTCCTGCTTCCCAGAGACAATCACTTTCTTCTTTTAGGCCTAATATCTAGTGTTTAAGTCCTTATCTCTAACTTATATGTGTAGATTGCTATTTCTCATTTATTTATTTATTTGGAATATATTAGACATATAGTGTCAGGTTAAGGTGTACAACATGCTGATTTGATACATTGATATATTGTACTGTTTTGGTTATTCACATATTGTAATATGATTGCCCTATGATATTTCTTAATAAATCAATTTTAAAGTAGTTTGCTCCCCATATAGGATATAAGAATTTTAGTTTTTTATACTTCTTTCTTCTCCCATCCTTCAAATGAAGTTCTGTTTCAATTTTTATATACCCTTTAAAAAATATTTTTATTTTGAAATTATTTTAGATTTGTACAAGAGTTACAAATGTAGTTTAATTCCTGTACACATATAGCCTTCACCCAGCTTTTCCCCTAATGTTTGTATCTTACATAACCATAGTTAAGCCTAAGAAATTAACATTGGTACAATACTGTTAAACTACAGACTTTATTCAGATTTCACCAGTTTCTGCATTTATGTCTTTTTTCTGTTCCAAGATCCAATTGAGGGTATCACATTGCATTTAGTTGTCATGTGGCCTTAATCTCCTCTGGTTTGTGACATTTTTCTTAGTGTTCCTTGTTTTTCATGACCCTAATACTTTTGGAAAATACAGATCACCCACCTTATAGAATGTCCCTCAATTAGTATTGTCTGATGCTTCCTCATGATTATACTGAGGGAAGTTACGTCAGTATAAAATTAGTGGATGAAACTTTAAGGAGGAATGGGATATTTGCGTAGCTTCATATTATCTTCATCCAGTGAATTTAGCAAATGTTCATAAATTATTTGACACTCCTCTCTGGAGGAGGTAGAGCTCCATTCTACTCCCATTGAGTATTAGCTGAATTTAGTAATTCACTGCTAATAAATAGAACATGGAAAGCAAAAAGCTAGTAACTTTACAGTGCAGAAATCTGGCAGGTACCCCCTTAAAATTAAATGATCAAAGTTAACATCCCCACTAGTAAGTCATGCTGACATCAAATTCTCCCTGTTATGGTATTATGAGAAGGGCTCAGGACCTAAGGGGAATGTTAAAGAAATAGAGGTGTTTTCTAATTTAAAAGATTCTATGATTTCCATGAAGACTGTATGCACAGGCTTTTTTTTTTAAGATCGAGAATCATAGACAATGTTTTATCCAAAGTCAGTTTTAAGACATTCAGGGTTACCAGGGCTCAAAGAAGGTAGGAACACAAATAATAAACAAATCCTTTTCCTAGTTTACTCAACCTTCACTGAAACTCTTTTGGTTCTAGTGGTCATAATAACTTGTCTAAGAGACTTCAGTGGCCTTTGTGCATGCAGTGTAGTTTTAAGATTGTATGTTAATATATGCATATGTGTGTTAATCTAGCTGGAAGTGTTTGTTTTTAGTTTAGTGAAAACAGTTCAAAATCATATGATTATGATTCAGAATCATACGTAAAGATCAATTCCAAAGACGTTCATAACTAAAAAATAAGTTCAGACATAGGACATGTAACTTGGTTTATTTTACAAAAGTTCTACCTTGGTGTTTCCATTGTAGGAGCTTGAGGTTCCCTGCTAAAAGAGAAGGCCTTGCTCGAAACTGAGCAAGGTGCACACTTGATAAAAATAAGACAGTTACTCACAGATCTAAACACTTGGTCCATGGCCCTACTGGACCCAGTAGGCCCAGAGAGTCTACTATTTCTTATGTATCTGCAGACTCTTGTGTTTTATTTATTCGGGTTGGGATATGGATTATAGAACCCTTTCAATGTGTGTTACTTTGAAATGAGATTAGCATAATAGACTAGATTTTACAACCTTTCATTTTCAAGCCCATCTTGCAGGTTCAGAAACTAAGAAGTGTTGACAAAGGGCTGATGATGATTGCACTTGTGTGATCAGAAAGGGTTCCCAGGACCTTGCCCACTCCAAGGAAAGATCATCCTTTTACAGATCTTATGTAAACGAAGAAAAAAAAGTTGTAAGCAGGGAGGGACAAACAGAGAGGAGAGACATTTCCGAGATGTACTTAAAGTTTTTTTTTTATTCCGTGTTTAAGTGCTTGCTTATGAGGGAGCTTTTATGTCCACTCCCATAACAATATGCATTATGACTTCTGTGTTGCTCCCCAGTTTGCCTGCACAAATAATCTCATATCATGATAAATAGATGAGGAAGAACACTATGAGAGATCATCATATATTAATCATTTCAGTTATTTAATGAAGGTAAAGTGGAAGTTAGTCTTTGAATGCATCGCTACAATCTCTGACTCCCACAGTGACCCTCGTCTGGTGATGAGGAATCCTGAGCATGCCAGCCTCTTATGGGCAGGACAGTCATTTTTTTCTTGCTTCATAAGAATGAAGACTTTTAAATTTATTAGAGGAGAAGAATTTTTGTGTTCAACCAGAATGAATTGTTTACAATTAATGCTTGGTAATTAATCCATACACATTTTCCTCATATGCCCTAAAATACATTGTACTAGGTTATGAAAAGGTAGTTTTTGTCCTTCAGGCATCAAGTCTCTATAAGCTGCCTCTTGGCCTTAGAGAAAGCACTGTAAATGGAACAGGGAGTCTCCTCGTTTAATTTGATACATCAGGTCATCATCAAAATATTTAGTTCCTGATCTTCCCACACAGAAGGTGACTAAAGGTTAATAAGAACGCAAGTGGAAAATAATTAAGCATGAAAATATATACAATAAAATGCAAAACAAATCAGAATAAGTAAAGTTTAGTGTGACTATTAGGTTAAGATGTCTTGATATTCACTCCAATCATAAAATGTTTTTTTTTCTCCTTTGAAGGACAGAAGAAGCCTGATACATACAGTGCAACTATACTTACTGATACATCTAGGAAATAATTTAAAGAAAAAACGATGAAAACAGTAATTTCTTCAAAAATTCCATTGCCTTTACCTATGGGCGATGTCATAGGCAGATAATATTTGCTGTCATTTTCATCATATTTCTCTTTTTAAATTATTTTCTACATACCTTTTTTTTTTAATTTAGGACTAGGTCATCTATAAGTTCAAGGAATCAAATACAATGGTCATAATAGAAATTTACTTCTTTTTTGCATGAAATAAGTCTAGAGATAGGTGATCCAGTGTGTGCAGGGCAGCTTCATGAAATACTTGAGGATCCAGACGCTAGTGTGCATTTACCATCATCTTCAGCTTCTGGCTTCTGCTTTCTAGGTCTCAGTTTGGCTCGTTAAGTTCCAGACTTCTGAATTATGCTGCATTCTAGCCAGCAGGAAAGAGGAAGGCAGACAGCTGGGGGAGGGCATGACTCCTCCCTTAAGAAACATTTGAAGAAAATTTTTCAGTGAGTTGTATAGGTCAAAATGTATTCATCCCTAATTATTGTAAGAGGGGGCTGGGTCTTTTAGTCTTTTAGCTGTGGTCCAGCTAAAAATCAGGCATTGCTATTATCAAGGAGGAAAAGGAGAGCAGATACTGAGGGACAGTTTATGCTCTCTAACATGCTAAGGGTATTAGTGTGACGGAGAGGATATTTTGTGGTAAGAAAAATGTGTTTATGTAGAATTTACACTTGTTGCAAGACAACGTTCAGGTGACTGTTTATATTATGCTACAGTCTATGAGGGTAAGATAAACGAAATTTACAAGATATGCGTAGACAGCAGTACTGATTTTATCTAAAATTATGAAATCAAATCAATATCTATACATGTTCAGATAAACTAAAAGTAGATTAAAAGTAGATTAAAAACATATCAGCTCCCTTAATTTTTCTGCAAATTATAATCTCCTGGAATAGTTTTCCCACCAGTGCCAACCTTGAATGCTGAGAATCTTGAAAAATAATTAAGTTTTAGATGAAATTCAGATTGAAGGTGTGTCTCACCTGAGAACAAAATAATTCTAGTTTCAAACTATTCTTAGAAGGAAACAATAAAGAAGTGTCATCCATAAAAGAATGTGTCATTTTGTTTCTTTTGTGAAGTTTCTTGGACATCAAACAGGTTTTTCTGAGCATTCCGAATAATTGAGTATAGATTAATAAAAACATATGAGTTAAATTGCCCTCAAAGTGCAGAGGCTTAAAAAAGAGACAAAACTGAGCAAAAGAGATATGAGATTTGTCTAAAGCCAAAATGTTTTTTACATGCTCCCTATGGGAAGTATGCCGCTTTGCTTCATCTACTCCCTCATGCTTGCACTCATATCAGACGTTTATGGAGCACCTTTGATTAGCTGGGCTCTTTTCTAGGAACTGGGGACTACAGCTAGGGAGACTTGGGATTTATAATCTGGCAGGAGGACAGAGCCTAAATAAGTAATTAACTGCAGTTGTAATTAATTACAAAAGAGACATGTAGGGTGCAAAGAGAGCATATGAAAATATATAACAATGTAAAACATTTAGGAAAGAAAAAAAAACACGGATTAGGAACGCTATGAAGTTAATGAAATCAGTGTATTTACAATCATGAGATCGTTGTAGACTTTATGGTTAGGCTGAAGAAACTGTATGAAAAATGAAAATAATAAACTAACAACATTTGCAAGAGTGAAAAAGTTAAACCTGGGTTTCCCCAATCAGTTGCGTCAATCAAGATGTCTTTATGTCTAACTTATAAGGGGAATATTTGGAAAGCAGAAGGACTACAGAGGAATAATCTCCTAAAACCCTATCCCTCTCCTTGATCGATAATGCCACAACAAACTATTTATTTAACTCTGCAGCACAGTCGAAATCATTTTTTTTTCTCTTTGTAAGACTCAAATATAAGTTTCTCAGGAAGTATGCAGACAATATTTTACTTTGGTAATCAACGCAATAAGGAGAAATTACTACTTCGACAGTTGATCAAGCATCAGTCAAAGTTATATACCCAATTCGTAAGTGGAATAAAAGTGATGGCCGTTAAGGAGACAGGGTATAGGGAAGGAAGGGCTGTACAGTGTTTCATGGGCTGCTAAATTACCAGAGACAAAGGCTGAGATAATATTCAGCTTTACATTTATAACAGCTCATCAAAAATGTAACATTTTGTTGAAATTGATCTCAGGTTAATTAAAATAAATAGGATTAAAAATTTGTTACAAAATGCATTTTCCTCCTTTGGTATTAAATACAATCTATGTTTTCTTTGTTTCTCTCCCATTCTCCACATTTATTTGTCATTATTACTAGACCCTACTGTGGTAATACATCAAGGTAATACTGTTCTGATAAGAATGTACCTGGGATAATTTGTCAGCTTTTGCTTCAGAGACTGGAATACTTTAAACATAGAAGTCAATTGTAATAATTGATGCTGCCCTATTTGACACAAATAAAAGACTCATATAATGACACAGTGGTAAAATAGAAAGGAGATTGAGCACTGGACATGAAACAAGAGCTGGAGTGGAAGTAGAAGAATCCTCAGAGTTGTGGAAGAAACTAGAAAATTGCCTCAAGGTCAGAGAAGATGCCCTCTGTAAAGCCAGTCTCAGACTATGAATGCCATGTGTGTGGGGGGAGGAGAGGAGAGTGTTACAGATACAGGAGAGCAGACATGTAGGTCCATAAATACCAACTGCAAACTCCAAGAGATGACATCCACTTAGACCATGATGTGTACAGACATACCCTCCGCAGTCTTTCCTGGTATGCTCAAACCTGTCAATTATTAATGTCAGAGGCAGCTCCCTGCTTTGAGATTTCCAGAGAGAGGCAGGAAGGGAGTGCAACAAAACAAGTAGAGCAGATATTCAGAGTTTCAGATGCATTAAAAACCATCTTTCCAGCGTAGGTTCTATTGATAATCCCAAGGCCGACTTTAGGTTGTCCATCTCAGTTTTATATATAGGACATAATCTCTCCTTCATCAGTGAAACTTGATAATGGTCAGTGATTTTTATCAGAGAACACTAGAGAACATAAGTTAGAATCTTCATCAAAAGCTGAGTTGTAAGAAGTACAGTGTAAAAAATTGAAGAACTCTGTTCTGCCCATCGATATTTTTTACCAGTCAGAGGTTTGTGCCCTGGAACCTCATTATTTGGCTCTTGGGTGAATGTGGCTTTTAATACACCACTTACCTTTTAGTATATACAAAAGCACTGTGCTTAACTTCTCACTATGGGAAGATGTGCTTCATTGCTTCTGTTTTGGTTGTGAGATACCTAGTCCACGCAGGCCAATCAGTCCAGTCAAATACAGGCCAGAAAGAAATAGCAATACAATCACAAGCCATAACACAAAGGTCCTGTAGTGATGTAGAAATCTTCCCCCAAGGCCACCAACAATTTTCTGAGAAATTATATTAATTTATAAGGAAACTTAAAGAGACACGATACAAGTTACTAAATTAGGAAAGGAACATTTTTAAGAAGTGGGGTGCCACGTTCAAACTTCTACATACAGGTGGAGTGGGAGGACATTTCATAATGGAGATACAACTTTTATTTAAAAATAAACTTTTGGGCTTCCCTGATGGCGCAGTGGTTGAGAGTCCGCCTGCCGATGCAGGGGACACGGGTTCGTGCCCCGGTCCGGGAGGATCCCACATGCCGCGGAGCGGCTGGGCCCGTGAGCCATGGCCGCTGAGCCTGCGCGTCCGGAGCCTGTGCTCCGCAACGGGAGAGGCCACAACACTGAGAGGCCCGCGTACCGCAAAAAATAAATAAATAAATAAATAAACTTTTAAAAGTTTAAGCAATTATATTCACTAGGCACTTTGCACAGCACTTTACATTTATTATCTCATTTAATCCTTACAGCATGCTTGAGTTAGATACCATTATTATTTGCATTTTAATGGTAAGGAAAAAGGTTCAGGAAGGTGATTCAGCTAATAAGTAGGAGAGGCTTTCAAGTTTAAGTCAGAGTGCCTCCCCCAGGGTCATTATGCTCTGCTAGATTTATTTACCTTTGCGGTTGTCTTTCAATGAAGGGTTGGGAAGCATAGGCAGGAGGGGAGAAAGGTGGTATAATTGTGGCCGCACAGCTGGCTATTGTTCAGTCTTTGATAAAGTTGTACCGTAAATGACATAGCTTCCTGACTCCTGAGTAAAATATTTTGCTGTTGTCTATCTGATTGTGAAATATGGTATGGAGGAGAGGGAAATTTATTTGGAAAGAAGAGGAACAAATAGGTATCCGTTAACTACAATATGTTAGGTCTGGTAAACAGTGAGTGGTGCGTGGGATGCACTGGAAAAAAGCGTAGCTCATGTGATTTTACGTATGTGTCACCAGCTATAGCCCATTATAGATAGAGTACACTATCACAGATGCTGCAAATCCCTACTCCTACGTCCTCTTTTACTGTGAGGCTGGAAAGTTAAGGACTTGATTTTTGAGTCTTCCTTGCAGCTAGAGGTATATGCATGGGACCCAGTTCTGGCTAATGAGTGGTTAAGTGGAAGTCTGTTGGGGAAGGCTTCTCTTTCTAAATAAAAGGAGCAGCTTCCTAAGGAGAAGTCCTTCACCCTCCTGACTTCTGTTTCACTTGAACTTGGATGTGGTTCCTAAAATGTGTAGTAGGCTTGTTGTAACCGAAGGAATCAGAGAAATGCTGGCCAGCCACCCCCTTTCTCCATAAACTCCTCTTGGCTTAAACTTTTGGTCAGTTATTGTTTCTTGCAGCCCAAGCTATTCCTAATTAATACACATGTCGTGTTATCTTTCTTCTTTTCCACAAACTATATTATGCCTGGGTGAAGTTTCAGAAGTACATGATCGTAAAGGTTATGTGGTTTCATGTTGGCAATTCCCAGTTCCCCATTAATTGTGTGCAGCCCCTATGTTTCTTTTTGAGACACAGTGGGCTATTCCCCTTTCCCCAGACACGCCAGAGCCATCCCCTCCTGTGTGCCTTTGCCTAATGCTGTTGCTTCTGCTGGAAATCTTCACAGTCATTCTGAACTGTTGTCCCCATCGTGAAGTCTTTTCTGGTTCTCTCAGGCTCAATGGTCTGTGCATATCTTCCTGTATATCCCCTTAACACTCTGTTCTTATCTTTATTATAATGCTGATTCTTTGTTTGGTAATCATATGTTTACTTATGTGTTTTTACCAATAATCTCTGAACTATTAGAGGTCAGGTTTCATGTCATACGTGTCAGACACACAACAGGTACTCAGTAAATATTTTGTTCTTGATTCATTTCTTCCTCCTTTGAATCCCCCTGAAACTTTCTTCTTACCTCTCTTTGACACACGTCATTTACTTTTCTTATTTCATAACTCAGTAGTGGGCTACTTGGAATTCTGTCTTGCTCATCTTTGCATCTTGAATGTATTTTTAAGCTCAATTCGTATTTGATGAATTGAATTGGACTGTTAATAGTTAACACATTAAGGATATCTCAATCATCATGTTAATTGCTACTTCCCCTGGGGATGGGGAGGAGAAATGAGGGATGAACTGTAAGTATCCAGTTCACTGAAGGGGTTTTTAAAAATCTCTCCTATTTAAGTTAAAAGTGAAAAATTAATTTGCTATAGAAAGAAACCCATGTCCCACATTCTCTGATGCAGAAGTGTTTGAAGGATGTAAAAGAAGAATCTGTTTTCAAGAACTTTCTAGTTTCCCCTCTCTAGTCGTCAATCCAATTCAAGTGCAATTTAATAAGTTAATTGCAATATATGATTGACAGAGGCAGGGGACAATGTCTGATGTGAGGACTTCTCTATAAAAAAATTACGATAATAACTAAGGATCCTATTATTTCATTAGGGACTCTGTGTCTGGGCTGATGCACAGCAAGACTTTCTCAAATTCTACCTTAGAAGTGATTGAGATTAAGCCTGTATTCGTCCATTATGTCACCAAACCAGAAATGGAGAAAATGTTGGTCAAGGTCAGTTTGAATCTTAACTCTTGTGAGCCTAAAGGTCTAAGATGGAAAATAGTATCGCATACAAATCTGGTTGAAGGAATCATTTATCCTGCCACATTTACTTAGGAACATAAGAAGGTAGTAAGCAACCGGGAACCTCACTAAATTAAAAAACAAAAACTTGTAAAAAAAAGCAGTTTCCATGATAAATAAGCAAACAAGGTGGGGGGAAGGAGTGAAGGAGAATTTTCAGTATGTAACATAAATGAATTCAGAGTAATGAAAGATTTAAGAAGACTCAAATATGATTTTTTTAAAAAAGAGTTGTCTTTCTGGAAACCAAGAGGCTTTAGTTTTGAGTATTTTGTTTCGGAATCAGAAATTTCAATGAAGCTATGCATTAAGAATGCACTTATATCTATTTTTTCAAATTTCAGATAATTATTTGATAGTTTAGACCATTAATTATTTTTTTTAAATTGAACTTATATTTATTATTTGAATATTTAGTAGCCTTAAAGCAATATTCCTAAAGTGATTTTTCATGTATATTAACGTTCAGTAAAATGTTAAACGGTGGATACTTCTTAAATTTTAACATTTTATGAAGAGTTTAAGAAAACATTTTATTGAATGTGAAACAATTGAGGAATATAGAAAGATTTTCAACATAGAATTTTTAAATTAAAATAAAAGGGAAAAAATCATATAGAGTGGTACTTAAATGCAAAAATGAATAGTTACATCAAAAAACTTTCCCCCTCAAAGTGGAAATAACTCATCCTTCATTATGCAGCAAGATAGTTGTTCATCTAACCTAAACATTTACAGTAACTGATTTATTCACTGTTGAAAATCAAAT
Organism: Orcinus orca; assembly: GCF_937001465.1. Lineage (NCBI taxonomy): Eukaryota > Metazoa > Chordata > Mammalia > Artiodactyla > Delphinidae > Orcinus > Orcinus orca. The sequence continues at coordinate 33,894,324 of NC_064567.1, forward strand.
CTATTGCAGTTCAGATAATTTCTCTGCATTAGGAAAATGAATAAATTAAAAGTTTGCTTCAGCAATTTAGTCCTCCCTAAGCAGCGATTCTGCAAGCTTGGTAGAAGGTGTCAAAACCTGCTGAAACCTAACAGAGTCAACTCCAAGTTTGTGTATCCCGGTCCACTCTACCTTTCCATCAGGCAGTACATGTGGACATAGAAAAGCAGCTCTCTAATTAATCAAAGTCAGATGTGCGTGAACGCCTGGAGTTGCTGCTGATTCTTGTCCCAGCTTCTCCCATGTTCTCGCTCTGTGTTTTTCCCTTGAAAACTTCTGCTCTGAGCTGGGAATGCCTGAAGGGCTTGCACGGTAAGTCAACGTGAAATTATCTCAGCAGGAAGAAGTTGCTTTTCAGCTTAAATGATTTAAGGCAGCAATTTTTCACACTCTCAAACTCTGACAAACGCCCAGATTGCCTCTCATGTCTGACTTCAAAATATTCAAAGAAAAGCTATTTTTATTAAAAACACTCTAGAGAAAATTGTATGTCACTTGTTCTCTGATATAACTTCATTTCTCCTGACAGTGACAATTTTCACCTCAGTACAATTTCTTTATTTTTTCCAAAGCTAATTCTGCTTAATATTAGTATTTATACAAACTCATATCAACTTGTCGCTGTGAAATATTCAGGGATGTCAGGTAAATGTTGCTCACTGTCATTCATCTTCTCTGGGTGTTCAAAATGATCAATCGATTTAAAACTACACGTAGTTAGTTTGGGTATTATTGTTTTATTTGTAAGGGAGAACTTAACAATTGTTAAAACCCTTCTTTTGACACACCTGTGTCTGCGACTGCAAGGATTTCCAAACTTGACGGCACGTATCTGTTGCCAACGATCATAAAAGTTTACATTAATTAATCTATTTGTTCTATGCCTTTAAATAAAGCAGGTAATACAGTGCATGTTTTGTTTTATGCTGCTTACATGTTAATAAGATTACGGTGGATGTCATATTGCACAGAAACATCACATTTGCTTTATTATGAATGCTGGCAGTGCAGAAACATCACATTATAATCACTTCAAAAAAGAAATATATTATGCATATTTTCATATGTGTTTATAATTCCACTAAACCTCAGCAGAATCAAACTCAGTAGGGACAAGAATGACAGAAGGTTTAATGTTCCAGAGCCTGCTGAAATCTTGGTACATTAATATATAGCAGGATGGTTAATATGTATAAGGTTACTTGTGGCCTGTGACCTCAAAGCATATCTTCTGGCCTTGTCACGTTTCCATGAGAAAAAGTAACCACTGGCATGCGAATTTTCCGCAGATAATTTGGAGCTTTTTTAAAGGGTTAATTTTGTTTCTAACTGTGAAAGCCTGAAGTAAAGTGTTTATGAGGGTCATGTGAGCAGTAACCATTATCCAGGTACTGAGGCAGTGGAGCACACTCCTTTTTAAATACATGTACCAATTTCCTACAAGTATGCCTTTTATATTCCACTAAATGTTTCATTTCTAAATAAAACTGGATCATTTTTATTTCGTTTATATCCATTACAAAGAAATCAAGGAAAGAATTACCTGGCAGCCTTCTTCTTCACACAGTGCTGGGGTCGGGTCAATGGAAGTACATCAAATACAGAAGGGAAGTGCGTTTCATAAATTTCAGTGTTACAACAATGCCATACACAGCTCCTACATTAACACCCCTGCTTGAGAAGTTGTCAGCTTTTCCAGTCTGTGACTTGTAACATGTTTTCTGTTTGGAAGTCACAACTGCTTTGATTTTGTTTAGCTTCCTTGAGTTTTATTTACCATAGTTACTAGCTCACTGAAGGGAAAAATGATTTATGTTTTAAGACATACTTAAACATAACAATCTGTATATTCCTCAATATTGAAACATTTTTAAGATAATTTCTGTATATATGATGAAATCTGTGAATAGTTGATAGCTTAACCTAAATAATTGTTGAAAAGCCAAAACTTTACTGGTAAAACGACTTTGTATACACACAAAATTGCCTCTCAGAAGGGTTTAAGTAGCTTGTTATGGGTTAAAATTTACTTGGCATTAAGAAAATGAGTAATAAAAATTTGCATGCTAACAGCATTATTTCTTTTGTGTTTTCAAAGGAAGAAGCCATGCTATAATATTGTTTAGGATTCTTCTTTCTTATTGATAAATTCAAAATATGTTATATTCATGAATTGTTTAAATGCTTTGTTTCTATTTAATAATACGTGCATACAGGTAGGAAGAAAGTATAGGATTTGCTTCCTGACTAAAATATTTACAACTTTATCTTATTGTATATTTTAGCTGTGTTATGGGAAAATACAAATTGTTTATCTGAAATATAATTACCTTAGATACATACCAGTGAGATTGTTATTGACCCAAAGGAATACCTCACATTAAGCTTTAGATTTTAATAAAATTTCAAAATGAGCTCATTCTATGATATTATTATTTATAAAATTATGTTATTTACAAAAGCATGTAATTTGATAATTTAAGATTTTATAAGAAATATTCCCTATTGCTCATTAAAATACTTTACTCTCTATAAAGGGATATATAAATGATAATACATTATACAAATATATGAATTAAATTATATTTGTATTTATTATCCATTTATATATATCTAGCATTAAATTGGTTGTTTCACTAAAACCATTCAGTAAAGTATATTTAGTATTTTTTGTTTCAATTCTTTTAAAAATAGAATAATGGTTTATTACTTAAATTCATGTTTTTCTTTCACCCTTTGTGTTTAAGTGTACTGCATTTGAATCGTTGTTTATGGAATATTTAAAATATGAAATGTTTTAGTAAAAATTGGAAACTGGGTAGAACACACACACTCAGTTAAGAAATAATTCAGCAACACCACTGTAAGCAATCCTTAGGGTCTACCTTTGTCCCTGAGTCTAGTCTAAACATTTTTGTAATACACACACACAAAAAAAATTATCTGGACTTTCTCAGTGTGATCTATGCCAAGAAATCAAGGAAAGTGATAAAAGCTATAAGAGAGCCTATGCATTAGTGAATATTTATATTGGCAAGATCTGCAAATTTTATAAAAGTAAAACAAACACAGAGGTTGCTTATTTCTGAAAGGAAATCAGCCTCACTGAATTTCTTTCAGGAAAACATTATTGCTCAAAATGATATAATCTCTATTGGTATCTCTAGCAAATTAACTTGAAATGCTGGCAATGCCAAGGAGGTGCATTAAGTTTTCTGTTGTTTACCTTTTCCTAATCACCATAAAAATCCTTAGTGAAACAATTATTCTTAAAACAATCAAGACAGTATATCTCTATAAAGGGGAGAATCGATTTAACAACAAAACTAGATTTATCTCTATTGATCACGAGGCATTCAGTGTAATTTTAGTGAATTATGCCTGGCTTTCACTTCCTAGCAGAAATTTTTCAGTGATGGTCAAAAGGCAAACTGCAAACTATTGCATAATCTTTTGCGTGCTATTTACCTGTCCTTAATCACTGCTTTACCAAAAAAAAAGGCATATACAGGAGACTGAACCAAATATTTATTTTCTGTTACATGAAACAGTGTTACTATTGTGTGTGACTTATTTAATAGTACTTACCTAGGAATCTGATGTCATTTCTTTCAATTCATTAGTGAAGAAATCAGGTGTCTATTAAAGGATTCAGTGTTAAAGAAACAAATCCAAGTTCATCTTATGAGAACAGAATTAGAAAGATTAAGAAGTAACATGATTTTTTCTTCTTAAATAGAAGTTATTTTTAAAGACATTATTAACACTTTCATATCTGAAACTTCTTAAGCAAGAAGGAAACACAAAAGAATTGGAGGCAGATTAAGAAAAATTTAGATTTGCTGTGCTGTATGCCCTATAAATTGTGCATACCATTTGGAGAGAAATATAAAAAGATGAGTATTCTAAAAATATCTTAGAGATGGTATTTGTTGTTCTCTTAAATATGTGGGTGAATGAGTCATATTGGCTTATATCTCTTTAAACAGTAATGAAAATACTCGATCTAAATGTATTTTGTCAATGTAGTCATAGAATATTTCTTTCTGTGAAATGTTGCACATTTTTCCCTTCTGCTGGAAGGATTAGAAAATTTTATAAATAAATCAGTCCTTACTTAGAAAAAGGGCAATTAAGAAATTCGTATTCGTGTAAGAAGTTTAAACAAGGAATATACCTAAACATATAATTGAAAGATATTTCCTTATAAATCTTAAATCGCATTTTAATAAACAAGTAAAATAATGTTATTCAGTCAATAGATAATAATTGCCTTTTCTTATTGTATAAATCATAACTTTCACTTTTACTATAAATAATGCAAATAATGTGCTTGCTAAATCAAATGGATGATAATACACTAAGTTAACCAATGTAAAAGACTAACTCATTTTACTATTGCTAAAATTTGGATTCACAAATTCAGGTCAGTTAAGCTGTTGCCGTGTATTCTTAATAAAGTCCATGTTCCATAGCTGTTCAAAAACTATAAAGTAACTTTTATTTATTTTGTTACATTAATGATAGCTCAATTGCTGTCTTCCACCACACTTAAAGACATTGGTGGTGTTTTGTGCATTTGTGCAAAGTAGTGTTGATATTGGAAATTGCTGTATTCAGTTCTAACTAAATTTATTTAAAAAACCTTATTAACATAAATAGCATTCTAATAATTTTTAACATCAAAGCAAAACAGTTTATGAAATATAAGAAAAGAAAAATTTTAATTTGAAGCATTGAAGTAATATTCGAATGTAATATGCAATAATCATTCTGTTTAAACCATCGACCATTAATTAAAGCAAAATTAACAAGAGTTGAGTTTAGAATGTTAAATGTGATATATAAAAGTATTTCTATTGAAAACTGATATTTACAAGTCACCTAGACTAGCAAAAATACTTTTAAATTGATCCTATAGATCTAGGCAGATTGTAATCATATTTATAACTTGTAACCCTTTGTTTAAAATCTCACAACATTAATATGAATGTATTATTATGATATTGAACTACAGCTTTCAAATTAGACAAGTAAAACTTTTAGAAATAATATTTTCAATTGGTTTTCCTATAATATAAATAGCTAATCTAGCATATCATATTTTAGTGACTGTTTTCCTGTTATCGGTATACAATCTCATGATTTTATAGTAAGACAAGCATCATCAAATATAAGTAAACTGGACTAGTTGAATACATTGTTTCTTTGAAGAAAATTGAAAATACCTAGAGCTTTTTATAAAAGAGGTGGTTGCTAAACTGAATTTTAATAAACCAATATAATAATATTGTTCAATAGGTAATAATTGCCTTTAGATAAGCTCAAAAATATTGTTTAGAGTGATAAATATACAATGCTCCATTATGCATCTGGGAGTGCTGATGCATAATTTTTAGTTCTAATGTTATTATGTAATTGAGAGAACATGTTCATTTGCTCTAATAACTACGAAGATGCACTTAATAAAATGAAATGTAATAATACTTGTAATTCAATCTATTCATGGAAGTAATTTTAAAAGTCTACCACTCTCCTTAATGTGGATAACATTCATAATTTATAAAGTGTTGTGATGCAGAATTGACAATGCCATTGTTTTTTACACTTTGAGATGATTCTGCAGGCTTCATATCATCTGCATACCAACCTCAGGATTATCAAGGGCAAACAAAAGATAATTAACACCAGAAACAGGCAAATGCAGGAGCTACCAACTGAGGGTTCTCATTTAATGCAAGACTTCTGAAAACCAGAAAATGAAATAACCATAGAAAAGCTTATCTCTGGAAAAAAAAAAACATTTCAGTATTCTATTCTTTATATAAACCTTGCCCCACTGTCCCAGTTTGTAGCTTATCAGAGAACATGGTCTCAAGGTGGTATAGTCATCATCTATATCAGAGTTAGCAAAAGTTATTTTTAAAGAATGAATTTCAAATTATATATTTTATACTTTTAGTTTCCTTAATACCAATTATAATCATGAATTTATTTATAATGTGTGTAGAAGAGTGGAAAACAAACTACTCCCATAATAACTTCTACCATGTTTTCACATTTTCTAACTAGGCTACAATAAAAAGGAAATTTCTACAATTAAACAGACTATTTTATCCTTAGCGGCAGTTTATATAACATTATATACAGATAGTATGTGTTCAGATGATGGTTTCAAATCATTAAAATCTTATATTTATTCACATGAAATAATACTGATAGCAGAGAATATGCTATGTTGACCTTGATTATAGTACTGTCTTACTGCTTAAGTGAAATTATTTATATTTTCCAAACTAAGTGCCCTTTAACTTTTAGTAAATCATCTCTATTAGTGTGATTCACATATATGGGTATTTTCACTTTACAATACAGGGCAATTGTTAAATGTTTTAAATACTGAACTACTAAAGTTCTGAAATATAATTATAAGATTATGTTTGAAATAAAGTGACAGTTTATAACAAATTCATATATTAAAGACTTTTAAAAAATGTTAGGCTTCTCTGATAAAGTATCACGTTATTAACAATTTTAACTGAAATGGGTAAGTTAGTGACAAGCCTCAGAGTTTACAATTATAAAAGAACATTATTGGAATATGGCATTTTATCACATGGATACAATCACAGTTTGTCTTCCGGAAATAATTATGCATTTTGGAGCTCTTATGTGATACAGTTGCTAGTTCATTTCCCAAATACCACCGTTAAGTGAATATTCCATAAAAATCTCTCCATTGGCAGTATGATTGAGAATAGTTTATTTCCTTTTGAGTTAATTTTTTTTTCTTGTTTTATACCAGCTATTCTGCACAACGAAATTTCAAGAGGGGTCAAAAGAGATTATATGTCATATTTAGTTTAATTCTATGTAGAACCTGGGTTAATTGCGCTACATGATTACCTTTTAAAATATCCAGTCATTGTCTATAAAAGAATACAGTTAATCATAAAATAAATAAAATAAATCTCTCTTATGCCACACAAATTGTTAAAAGAAACATGTTAGTCATATCTCCAGATTCTTTCCACCAGCTTCTTTCCTCCACATATATTGTCCTGTTGTTATGTCCCAGGGCCCCATCTTTGGGGTCCATTGCTTGATCATCTGTCCAGCTATATCAAATAAATTGAACTATTCTTTTAATCTTGTACTGATAAACATTAGTCTAAGTTAAGGCTCATAACGAGGCACATAACTGGCTTCACCGTTTGTACTAAAATGACTCATAATTGTATCAATTCGACTGAATGGAAATATTTTACTAAAACTAAAGCTACAGTCTTCTTGATTTACCTGAAAAATATTTCAGGAATATTTTATTTACATACATATTTTAGTTACCTTCAGAAATGCGTTGTGGCAGTTAAAAATGGCCACACATTCTTGACACATGTCCTATTGAGACATAGGGTCTATTTTCTCTCTCCTGGAATCTAGGTGGTCTATGACTGCTTTGATAAAGGAGTATGTTGGAGGTGATGCCATGCCGTTTCTGGGACCAGCCTTTGAGAAGACTGGCAGTTCTATCTTGATTTTTTAGAGCCCCGAGCTTCCCGTAAGAAGTCCAACTTTATGTAAGAAGTTCATGCTGCAGAAACCATGAGCAGAGGCAATGGGGCTACATAGAAGGGAAGAGTGGTTCTGCTGAGCTCAGCCCTCCAGGCATTCTTGTCAAGGTTCTAGTGAGGTAAATGAACCTAAGTGGGACCTTCCAGACCAGATCAGTCACTAACAAAACAGTGCCAAGTGACCTCAGTTGATGCCCATGGAGCATGAGAATTGTTCAGCCCAGACCTATCACAATTTGTGACCCACATAATCATGAGATAGGATTAAATAGTATTTTGGAAAACATGTTATATAGCAATAGATAACATAAAAAGACATTTAAGCATTCGAGATACACAAATTATAATTTGTAAGTAATGGCTGAAATTATGGCATTTAATACTGTGAAATGACTTTTATCCATGCAATTCGTACAATAAATAGCTTTATCTTAATCCAAGAAAACCTCATTTCTCTAAGAAATTGAAGAACTTGGAGGAATAATAAGTTATTTGCATGATCTTTTTACTCAAAATGAGGCTTTTTACCAAAAAGTGTTCATTTTATTTATTTAGAGCTTTATCTTATTAAGCACTTGTTATAGATTATCTTATCCAACTGATTCATATATCCCCCTACATTATTCCCGTTACAGATATGGGGAAGCAGGGACTTAAAGAGCAGATGGCTTGCTTCAGATCACCCGGTGAAGTGAGCAAATCAATACTAGGATCCAAATTTTCAGAATCGGTACTCATTTATCTTTTAACTTCATCCATATCGTCTCTGGTATCAGGCTGCCTGTACCTGAAATTTGTATGCCAACATTTTATGAAAAGTCTGATACATATCTCAAGAAACACACCAAAATGGTTGTTTGTTTGTTTGTTTTTTTGATGAATTAACTCATGAGATTTCTTTTAACAGCAATAGGAGTTGTCTGTCTAGCTAGAGAACACCTTTTGTTTAATATTGTTTTAACACTAATATATTAATAGATAGGACTGTTCTGAGACTGTAATAGGGAATTTGAAATAGTAACTTAGTGTGTTTAAGCAAGGTATTTGCATTTTATTTCTATGTTTACTGATTATGAACTCCAAGATTCAGAAGTTGGGCCTAATTTTGACCACTAATTTTCTTTAAAACATACAAAACACTATACTCTCTGTACTATATTTATATGCATAAAAATCAGCTGACATGTGAGTTAGTCAACTATTGAAAGAGGTTGTTTTAGTGTTACAGACCTAAACTATAAATCTGTATCACCATCCAATTTTCTTCTTGGGTTCTTTTCATCTTTTTGCCTTAAAAATTCCTCCAAATATTCCTAATAATTCCCACTGTACCAATATTTTTAAAAAATTATATTCTTTCTCATTGTTCATATTCCTTAAATATCAGTAAATTATCATCTCTACCACTAAGCACTGCTTCACCATGTTCTACCAAGTGAAATCCTGTACGCTTTCTTCATTAATTACCCTCACCTTTTCTCTTAATCATTTTGAATTTTTGAATCTTTCTTTAATTTGCCTTCTCAAATTGGGATACCTAAAATTAAACATGCTATTCAGAGTTTTTCATCGTAGCCTTTTTCATCTCTTTCCAATATTAATCACAAGATTATTTACCTCTTTTAAGGGTTTCATTTCAATCATGTCCTAGTTAAGATGCATTCAAAATAATTAAAATGCCATAGTTGAAGTACAGGCCTACAATTCCATATTAACTCTCTGAATAATAAAATTTAGTGTGCTAAGACATCAGTAGAGTGAATGTTTATGTGACAAAGAATGAGAAAGATTTCTAAGAAAGCTGAGAAATACCTTACCAGAAGTTTTCTGAAACAAAAATTTATGCATTGCTGGGCAAAGGATTGCATACAAGGCCACTGACCTGTTTCAGTGCTAGAGAAGTTGCTTTTGATTTAAATATTTCCCAAAAGGCTGACTGCCATAAGACAATTGCTTGCATTACCAGGGAATATACACATTTTAAAAGAATTTAAACTTAGCTCTGTCTTGTGTATACGAATGCATGCGTGTTTTTATAATGTACATAATTTTCCTTCTCCTCAAGATAATAAAAAGCAAAATAGTGGCCCTAACTCTGGATAATATTACAAACAGTAACAAGTATAAATGCAATTTTCTAACTGGTAATGAACGCAAAAAATACTTCCAGACATTTTCCCATGAAATTTTGTACCTGTACACTTTGTCACTTTGCCACTGTAAAACTATTTTTTTAATTTTAAGAATTCTGAGATTGAAATGCTGTTAAATATTTGGAAGGTGTACAGTATCTAATAGCAGGCAGAATGGATGAGCATTCCATTTTCTAGAAAAATAATGTTTCAAAATATTCTGCCTACACCAAAACATTTTTTAGACAGTTTTGCATTTGGGGGATATTTTTTCTTGAAATGCCTTCCTTTTGGTGGATGGTATTCATCTTGATAAGTAGTTACTATTATCAAGGATAAAACTACTGACGAATAGAAAAACATGTTAGAAAAGAAATCCGTATAAAACTATGAGGATATGTTATAAAAAACCAAAGGCAGGGGCTTCCCTGGTGGCACAGTGGTTGAGAGTCTGCCTGCCGATGCAGGGGACACGGGTTCGTGCCCCGGTCCGGGAAGATCCCACATGCCTCAGAGCGGCTGGGCCCGTGAGCCATGGCCGCTGAGCCTGCGCGTCCGGAGCCTGTGCTCCGCAACGGGAGAGGCCACAACGGTGAGAGGCCCGCGTACCGCAAAAAAACCCCACAAAAAACAAAAAAAACAAAGGCAGCATTTGTTAGATCATGAGCCAATTAATTTTAGAAAAGAAAACAAATTCTCCTTCCATTCATGGAATCTTATTGCAGACCTGTGTGGGGAGGTACAGTGACTTCTAGTGGCCTGGAAGCCCTATTTTGTTCAGTCCTGGTTCTCATCAAACTTATCAGTAGTTGTATTCACCAGCATGAAAATAGATTCTGGATATGAAATCAAAAGAATGAGGAAATATGAAGAACACCTCATAGAGAATAAATTTCATGAGGATAGTGATTTTGTAAGAAAAAGAGCTAGACTTAATTAAGTATCATTAACCGATTAAGCACTGTGGTAAGTACTTTCTGTGCATTAACTCATTTAATCATCATAACAACCCTAATCATCATGATTCTTGTATTATAGATGAAGAAGCTGAGACACAGAGAGGTTAAGTAACGTTCTACTGTCTAACTGCTAATAATGAGTAGAGCTGGTAATTGAACTCAGGCGCTCTCCTTCAGACTGCTCTAATTACTCCAGTGATTTTCAAACTTGAGAGTATATCCGAATCACTTGGAGGGCTTATTAGAACACAGATTGCTGGGCTCCATCCCCCGAGTTTCTGATTCATTATGTCTGGAGAGTTAACCAAAACTTTGCATTTCTAAGGGTTTCTCAGGTAATTCTGATGCCTCTGGTCCAGGGACCACACTTTGAGAACCACTGCATTAAACTATACTCGCTCTTAGGAGCTATTTTTGACAAGCCAGATAGCATATAATTTTAGGTTCTGTGAAATTTTGCTTTAAGGGATTTAAATGTTTGCCTTGGTCAAAGCAAATAGTGGATGAACTCACAGTAATGGTATGTTCTAATTAAGCTAACTGTTAGGAAAGGCAAGTGGGCACAAATTCATTCATTCAATAATCATTTATTTAATTGATAGTCATGGGTTTAGGGATTTGAAATACAATGATGGGAAATGTATTGGCCTTTCTCCCAAGAAATTCAGCCTAGGAAGATGTATAAGCAAATAATTGAAGAACAGTGCGATGTGTTTTGCAGTGGTGAGGCAAGGGGTGTGGACTGAAAGGATCAGAAACAGTTTCACAGAGAAGTTTTTGAGTTGTCTTAAAGTGCTACCTGAAGTTAACAGTGGTATGTGTTCTAGTGAAGAGGGTATATGCCAAGTTATGGAGATGAGAAAGGGCACATTGAATATTGGAAATTATTAAGAATCTGATTGACTGCAGCTCAGGGTTGGAGCAAATGAGCGGGAGGCTGAGTGAAATAAGATTAACATGAATTTGCAGGAATTTATGAAAGCACGGTGACTTCCTGGACTTTAGATGAGAAGTCATGGAGAAGGTTTTTTTTTTTTGTGGATGTGGACCATTTTTGAAGTCTTTATTGAATTTGTTATAGTGTTGCTTCTGCTTTATGTTTGGGTTTTTTGGCCACGAGGCATGTGGGATCTTAGCTCCCCAACCAGGGATTGGGCCTGCACCCCCTGCATTGGAGGACAAAGTCTTAACCACTGGACTGCCAGGGAAGTCCCTCATAGAGAGTTTTTAAGCAAGAGATGGGCATTCTAGGAAAGGTGACTGGGAGGACACTTTAGAGCAAGGGACCTTAGAGGCTAGACCAGGCAGGAAAGGATGTAGGAGTAATCTAAGATAATGGCTATGGGGTTGAATGGGAGAGAGTAGGTTAGATAAATAAATCACACTGAGTGGTGCTGTTTTAAGTGTTTATGTATTTTTATTTATTTATTTTAAATTTTTTGCGGTACGCAGGCCTCTCACTGTTGTGGCCTCTCCCATTGAGGAGCACAGGCTCCAGACGCACAGGCTCAGCGGCCATGGCTCACGGGCCCAGCCGCTCCGCGGCATGTGGGATCTTCCCGGACCAGGGCACGAACCCACGTCCCCTGCATCGGCAGGTGGACTCTCAACCACTGCGCCACCAGGGAAGCCCCATGTCTATGTATTTTAATTCACATAATACTTGGACGAAACCTGTGGATCAGTACTATTATTTTCTCTGTTATACAGATAAGATAACTGAAGTACAGAGAAACTGGGTCATTTCCCCAAGGTCACACTGCTTGTCAGTGGTAGAGCCAGGCTTTGAACCCAGGCATTTTGGTTCCAGAGTCTGCCTTCATATCCAGGTCTAGTGATGGACTGGATATGGAAAGTAAGGGAAAAGAAGGTACTTCGAGTACTTGCCACAACTGGCACATATTTAGGCAAGTAAACACATACACAATATCCAGTGGTTATTAGGTAGCTTGGCTGTCTAATCCATTCAAATGATGATCTAGTGGAATTAATAGGAAACCAGACTCCCTTTTCAGCAGGTTTCCTTATTAGGACTCTCTGAGGCTGGAGTGAACACGGTGCCTAGCAGAGCATGCGACCGATGAGGCAGACATCTCCTCTTGTGTTATCACTCTGGCACAGGGATGGCACATACTCTTCTGGCCATCCATGCTAATGTTACAGTTTTAACAACAACCACTACTGGGTTAATGCTGGGGCTCTCAGCCCTGCTTCAAAATTTGTTCAGTTCAGTCGTCACCAATTTTTTCTACCAAGGGCCTGCCATTTATTAGACATTTTTACTAGGTAATAGGGGCATAGAATGAAATAGTCCTGCCTTGGGAGAACCAACTAGGTATGTGTACGTTTCATTATAACGCGGTGCTGTGGTAGCCAGTGTATAGGGTGCTACGGAAAATTAACAGGATCAGGATCACACAACACTTTGGAAGGATGGCCAGAGCCACCAAACTTCTTATCACTTCCCCATCAGATGACTAAAGCTCCTCTCTGTCTTTCACAGTGAAGAAGAAGAAAATGAAACTGAGTAAGAAGACATAAAGTAGAAGAGAAGGAAAGGAAAGATTCTTCTTTGCAGCTTTTCCATCATGGTGGACTTAAGGTACCAGCTCTTTCTGAGACAGTGAGAGATAGTCAAATCAATGTGGTAGGAACAATATTAAGGCATTTCTAAAACCGAAGGCTATTAATTTAAAAGACATACACTTCTTGGAATCTAAGATAAAGGTACAACTTTCTAGCCCTAGTCATTTTACCATTTGGAAAGGAAATGCCTTCATTTGCTAGACCTGGTTAAGCATCATTACAGGGAAGACACAAACCAGGCAAAAAAAAAAAGGAAAGAAAAGAAAATGTACTTTGAACTTTCTTTTAGATACTCGGTTTCTGTGGCTTGAAAGTTCAGAGGGGATTTTTAGGAGTACAATTGAAAATATAGGATATCCATTGAAGAGTGTCACCAGATAAGATTACGCAGAAGAAAGTCTTGCACGATATTTGATAACAAATGTGTGAAAGTAATTATGTGACTCTGATGAAGGGAACATGATTAAATGATTTTGTTGTGTTTATTCATGGACAATGGTTAGATATAGTCTTCATCACAATGACTAAAAAGAAAAATGATTGTTGAAAATATCAAGCTTTTTATAGCCATTTTCTCTTCTTCAAATAGCTAAAGGGAGGTAAGAAAATATTTTGAACTTT